>NW_025533520.1:842500-953740 GCF_020615455.1 Coregonus clupeaformis | reverse complement strand
ATCTATATACACTATTACTTCGCAGCTACCATCACATCCACTCTACATACCACCACTAACGTCTTATGCGCTGTACATAACCACTATTACCCCACTATTTAATCTATTGTACCAAATGTCATGTATGCCGCTATTACATCCCCAGCTCCCATCCATCAATTCTTTCCGCTGTTACTACCCCCACTATCAATATCCCTATTACGTCCCCACTAACTCTATCGTGTTACTCACCTCCACTCTCTCTTCCACTACCTCTATCCACAATGTGCATACCCAGCTAACTCTATATGCCACTATTACATCCACCAGCTAACATCTATATGCCGCATATTATCCACCAGCTACCGTCTATGCACCGCTCTTTACAACTAACGTCTATTGCCACTGTTCTACCTCTTCAACTCTATATACCACTATTATTCTGCCATGCTACCGTCTATATTCCGCTATTACTACCCCACTCAATCTACGCACCGCCTCATTCATCTTATCTATATGCCGCTATGCAGGCCCGCAATACCGTCTATATACCGCTCATGCATACCCCAAGCTACCGTCTATATGCCGCTATTACATACCACCCCTAACGTCTATGTGCCGCTATTACGCCGCCAGCTACCATCTATACCCACTTTCCATCTTACTACCTCATTCCCACTCTATTACATACCCATACTCTATGTCCACTGTTACATGCCATACATACCATCTATATGCCACTATTACATCCTCTCCTCTAACTTTACTATCACTCTCTTCCACTGTACATGCCATTTCTTTTTTCATCCACCCTACTCTTTTCATCTAATCGTTGTACGTATTTCACTAACGTCTATACACCACTTTCCCTCATTCCTTTCTTCCCAGCTAACGTCTATGCACCGCTGTTACGCATACCAATACCATCTATATGCCACTATTATACCGCCAACTACATCTAATCCCTATTACATACCCCTCTATATGCCTGTACTCCCACCTACGTCTATACTCTGTACATGCCGCTATTCATGCCAATCGTCTATCCCGCTGTTACATACCACCAACTACCGTCTATATACCAGCTATTACGCGCCGCCAGCTACGTCTATAATACCGCTATTGCATACCTCTTACACTTTATGCCACTATTACTCCGCCAGCTCCTCTATCACTTGGCACTACTACTCCCCCTAACGTCTTATGCCACTGTACATCCTGCTAACATATATATGCCACTATTACATGCCACCATTTACCGTCTTAATGCTCTTTTACTACCCCAGTACCAAATCTATACCGCTTCACACCACCAACTAACTCTATCCTATTCATACCCCTCATTTAATCCACTATTCATCCATCCATCCCCTACTTAATATATTACTTCTATCCTATTCTCTTCTCAAATCTAACCACTGTTACATGCCGCCAGCTAACGTCTATTGCCACTATTGCGACCGCCAGCTACCGTCTATACCACCCCTTCTACATACCACCAGCTACCGTCTATATGCTGCTATTACGTACCGCCATAACCGTCTATGTCCTGTTACATGCCCCAGCTACCGTCTATGTGCCGCTGTTAAACAACCACTGTAAATCGTCTATGCCACTGTTACTCCCAGCTACCTCACTGTACCGCTGTTACGTACTGCCAGCTACACGTCTATAATGCCACTGTTCTACCGCCACCTTCAACGTCTAATGCCACCTGTTACATGCCGCCAGCTAACGTCTATATTCCACTGTTACGTGCCTGCTCCATCGTTTATATACAAATTACATACCCCACTACTCATATCACCGCTGTTACGTACCCCAGCTAACTCTATATGCCACTGTTTGCGTACCACCTGCTACCATCTATCCCACTGTACATCACTACTACCTCTATCACGACTATTACGTAGCCATCACTAACGTCTATCACCGCACATGCTACGCCAGCCAACGTCTATACGCCACTATTACACTCTCTGCCATCTATATGCCATCTTTGCATACCACCAGCTAATCTTATGCATTGTACGTGCCGCAACTACACATCCTATGCACCGCTATTACGTACCACCAGCTACCGTCTATACGCCACTGTTGCACCCACTCTTTAATCCCTATTGCAGCCATCTTCATGCCACGTCCTCAATCTATGCACCGCTATTACGTACCACCATCTTGTCCCTAGTCTTATGCCGTGTTTACTAATTATGTACCACCTGTTCGTGCCGCCACTACTTCTCCTTCTGTGCCGCTATTACATGCCACCGAGCTACCGTCTACCCACTGTTACGTACCCCACTCCTCTATTCCGCTATTACATATAACTCTATTCCTTTTACCCATACATCAATACTCTATATACCACTTTCATAACCACATTCACCCCAACTTTCCTGTACATGCCACCAGCTACCGTCTATGCGCCACTCATACATGCTGCTGCCCTAATATGCCTCTATTCACTTACCACTAACGTCCTAATATCCACTATTTACACCCCCAACTAACTCTAATTACCACTATTGCATGCCACCGTCAAACCCTGTTCCACCATTCATCCAATCGTCTTGTACCCTGTCATCTGTTTTCCTTATCACCTGTTACGTACCACCAGTACGTCTGTACGCCGCTATTACGTACCGCGAGCTATCATTACTCTTATTCCCTACCGTCTATATTGTTGCATGCCGCCACTGCGTCCTACGCCGCTTGCGACCAACTAACGTCTATTCCCACTATTACATACCCAACTTCAACGTCTATGCCAGCTGTTACATACGTCTATGTCCGCTTTGCATACCCAGCTACCTCTATATTCCGCTATTACGTACCGCGCTACCTCTATTCCACCTCATTACATACCCGTCTGTATGCCGTGTTACGTACCGCCCTCAATCTAATATGCTTTCGCACCGCCAGCTACCTTTGCCTATTACATCTTAATTCTTCTATTCCTTACCCCTACCTCTTAATCCCCAATATCCTTCTTCCGCAGCTACCTCTATTGCCACTGTTACATGCCACCCTACCGTCTATATACCACTATTACCATCGCCGCCATCTCCCCTACGCCGCTGTTACGCCCACCACTTATCTCACCGCTGTTGCATACCACCAGCTACCATCTATATACCGCTATTACGTACCGCCAACTAACGTCTATACGCCACTCGTTTACACACCACCAATACCGTCTATTATCCGCTATTACATACCTCTAACATCTACAATGCCGCTAATACACTTCCACCAACTACCGTCTATATACCGCTATTACGTACCACCAGCTAACGTCTATATGCCACTATTGCATGCCGCCCAACTACCGTCTATATATTACTGACCCCACTACTCTTATCCACTGTGCATCCTCTCTTATCCCTATCTACCCCACTAACATCTAATTCCCACTGTTACTCACCACCAATCAATCCCACTATTACATACCACCAATTATCTATATCCACTGTGCATACCCAACTTCTTCCTCATCTACCATCTACCGTCTATCAATGCCCTGTAATCCACCCCTACCGTCAATGCCCACTGTCATGCCCCCTAATCTGTACTTTGCCATCTAATCACCCTCTACATACCCACCATGTAACGTCTGTAATACCATGTTACGTACCCCACTAAACGTCTATATTTTACATTACTGTCTATTCCTATTACATCCCACTAACGTCTATGTCCACTAATTGCGCACCCCAGTCTCATCCGCTGTTACATGCCTATCTTTATCTTACTCCACCTACTACGTCTGTTCAATCCCCTATCTAAATACCTATTACTACCGCTACTACCATCTATAGTATTACTCCACCAACTTCTACCGCTATTACAACACCAATATATCTATGTACCGCAATTACACCCACCAGCTACCATCTATATACCACTATTACATGCCACCAAGCTAACATCTTTCCACTATTAGCGCCATACTGCACCAATCTATACGCCACCTATTCTCACCCCAATACGTCTATTGCCTGTTTCAAATATATCCTGCACTACCTCTATACCCTATTGCATACCGCAGCTCTCTTTTCCTGTTACGTACCTATCTGCCTCTATACGCCCTGTTACGCATCCCGCAGCTAACGTCATATACGCCGCTATCTCCCAACTAACACATCTATGCCCCTGTAACTACCCATTACTCACCATCTTTGCCGCTGTTGCCCCCCACTAACGATCTTATACCGTATTACCCTCTCCATATACCGCATTGTTACTACCGCCACTACCTCTATATACCGCTATTACATACCACGACTACCTCTATGCTTCTCTTGCATGCCCCAGCTAATCTTACCCCTTTCTATACTCGTTGTTCCTCCCCTTCCACCTTATGCCACTAATTACATGCCACCAGCTACCGTCTTATGTGCCACTCATTACATGCCGACCAGCTACCATCTATATGCTTATTACTAACCATACTCTTATCCACTTTACATCACCATATATCTCTTCCCGTCCAGCTCCCTTCTCTTATCTGTTTACCCCCGCATCGTCTTCATCCACGTACTACCGCCATAACTTTTCCTATTACATACCACTACCTCTATATGCCGCTATTACGTACCCGCTAACTCTATATGCCACTTAATCTACCCCACTACTCTATATGCCGCTATTACATGCCACCATGTCTATGTCCTTTCTCCCTTTCTATACTGTAGCTACCAACTCCGTCTATGTACCGCTATTCGCACTACTCCAGCTAACTCTATCCCCTTTCTGCCGCCACTATCTTATGCCTTGTTCGTGCCGCCATTACTTATTGTTTTGCTCCGCCAATTTCTTATCCAGCTATTACGCCCCTGACACCGTCTAATCCTAATTCGCATCCCCAGTAACGTCTATATGCCCTGTTACGTCCTTCTTCCCCCTGTCGTCTATCTTTCTGTAACGTCTATGCACTGCCCTGTTACGTCACCAATACCTCTATGCCCACTATTACTACCGCTAGCTGACGATCTATTCCACTATTACATACCACCTCTACCGTCTATCCCGTTGCAGCTCGCCATATCTCATGCCGCTATACGTACCCCTTTACGTACCCACTACTATTTTCAATACCCCTCTTAATGCCCTGTTACTCATCCCACTACGTCTTTTCTATTTGCTCCTCTTCACCGCTTTCGTACCGCCAGCTCTTTATGCCTTTGCATTCCACCTGTCTCCTCATTACACTTCTATTCTACTATCCCTACTCTTACCTTTACCACCGCACCTACCGTCTTGTGCGCTGTTACATGCCACCTAGCTGCCGTCTACTGCACGCTATTACTACCGCCAGCTAACGTCTATGTGCCACTATTACCTGCCCCGAGCTACGTCTATGTGCCGTGTTACGCTATACCCGTCGCATCTATGCCCTTATTGCGCCGCAGCCTAACTCCTTACCCGCTATTCCCACCTCTTCTCTATGCATACCGCCTGCTCTACCGCACTGTTGCACTCCTACTGCCGTCTAATCCCGTTCCGCCTTCTCTGTAACCCTCTATGTCCGTAATCTATTGCGTACCTACTACCTCTATGTGCCGCTGTTACATGCCGCCAACTAACTCTTAATCCTGATTTCCCACTGACTACCGTCTATATACCGCTATTACATGCCGCCAGCTACCTCTATTCCTATTATACCCCACTATCTTTCCACTTTACTACCCATACTTATCCCATTTTATTCACTCCCCAATTCTATTTGTCATCCAACTAACTCTATTGCCACTGTTACACACGACCAGCTAACGTCTGTAATCCCGCTGTTGCATTCCTCTGACTGCCGTCTATGTGCCGCATATTACTCACTATTTGCGTTCCTTTTTCACCGCCACTAGACTCTGTGATGCCGCTGTTACGTGCCTCCATGACTACCGATCTATGTACCACTATTACTACTTACCCTAACGTCTATGCTTACCACTGTTACGCTACCAACTGCCAAATCTATATACCACTATTACACTACCAAAACTAACATCTATACCACTATTACATACCACCACTAACGTCTATATACCACTATTACATACCCCAACTACCATCTATGCACCACTAATTACATACCACCAACTAACGATCTATATACCACTATTACATACCACCACTACCGTCTATATACCACTATTACGCTTACCACCACTACCATCTATATACCACTATTACATACCACCAACTAGTCTATATACCACTATTACGTACCACCAACTAACATCTATATATACCACTATTACATACGCACCAATAACGTCTATTACCCGCTATTACATACCACCAACTAACGTCTATATACCACTATTACATACCACCAACTAACATCTATACCACTATAACATACCACCAACAACATCTATGACCACTATTACATACCCCCAACTACCATCTATATACCACTATTACATACACCAACTACCGTCTTATACCACTATTACTTATACCACCAACTAACGTCTATATGCCACTATTACGTACCACCAACTAACGTCTATATGCCACTATTACATATCACCAACTAACGTCTATACACCACTATTATACGTACCACAACTAACGTCTATATACCACTATTACATACCACCAACTAACATCTATGCACCACTATTACCGTACCACCAGCTAACTCTATGTCCGCTGTTACGTACCATCCTTTTGTTGCTACCCAACTGCCGTCCTATATGCCACTGTTGCATACCCAACTCTCTTCCACTATTCATACCACCAACTACCATCTTAATACCACTATTACATACCAACTACGTCTATACACCACTATTACGTACCACTCCGTCTATCATACACCATTATTACTACGCACCAACTAACATCTATACCCACTATTACCCAACTAACATCTTATGCCACTATTACATACCTGACCAACATCTATACACCATATTACATACCACCAACTAACGTCTATATACCACTTTACACACCACCAACTAAACATCTATATACCACTGTTACATACCATGACTACCATCTATATCGCTTATTACATACCACCACTAACATCTATATACCACTGTTACATACTCACCAACTAACATCTATAATACCACTATTACACACCACCAACTAACGTCTATACCACTTTACTACCACTCTATCCTTACTACCACCAACTAACGTCTATGTACCGCTATTACATACCACCAACTACCATCTATACACCACTATTACATACCACCACTAACATCTAATACCGCTGTTACATACCACCAAACTAACATCTATATGCCACTATTACATACCACCAACTACCGTCTATATACCACTATTACACACCACCAACTAACGTCTATGTACCACTATTACAACCACAAACTACCGTCTATATACCACTATTATCACTACCACAACTACCGTCTATATACCACTATTACATACCACCAACTACCGTCTATATACCAACTGTTACATACCACCAACTAACTCTTATACGCTATTCACCACCATAACTCTTTCCACTTTACATACCCCTAACTCTATGTACCACTATTACGTACCGCCAACTAACATCTATAATACCACTATTACATACACACCAACTACTCTATATACCACTATTCATACCTACCAACTAACGTCTATATCCACTATCTACGCCCAACTAACTCTATTACCACTGTTACGTGCCGCCAGCTGCCGATCTGTACACCACTATTACGTACCACCAAGCTAACATCTATATACACCACTGTGCATACCCACCAACTAACGTCTATATCCACTATTACGTACCACCTACTACCATCTATACACCACTATTACGTATCACCAACTAACGTCTATATACCACTATTACATACCACCAACTAACGTCTATAATACCACTATTGCATACCACCAACTAACATCTATGTCACCACTATTACATACCACCTACTACCATCTATTACCGTTTTACATATTCACCAACTAACGTTATGCACCACTATTACATACCACCAACTAACATCTATCACCCACTATTACATACCACCAACTACCGTCTATATACCACTATTACGTATACCACCAACTAACATCTATTATCACTATTACATACCACCAACTAACGTCTATTATTCCACTATTACATACACTACTTGCCACTGTACTACCAACTACCGTCTATGCACATTCCACTATTACACACCACCAACTAACATCTATGTACCACTATTACATACCGTACCGTCTATGCACCACAGCCACTATTACATACCACCAACTAACGTCTAACCACTACCTGTCTCATACCACCGACTACCTCTTATACCATTATTACTATCACCACTAACATCTATCACCACTTTACATCCCCTACTACTCTATACCCACTGTTACACACCTACCCGCACTCTATAACCACTTTACGCACCCTGCGTCTTCACCACCCGCAACTAACGTCTGTGTACCACTATTACATACCACCAACTACCATCTATACACCACTTTCGTTACATACCACCAACTAACATCTGTGTACCACTGTTACATACACCGAACTACCATCTATCACCACTATACTCCACGACTAACATCTATATACCACTATTACGTACACCACCAACTACCATCTATATCCACTATTACACCACCACTAACGTCTATGCACCACTATTACATACCACCTACTAACATCTATGCACCACTATTACATACCGCCAGCTAACATCTATATACCACTGTTTCATACCACCAACTAACATCTATGTACCACTATTACACACCACCAACTAACGTCTATCATCCTATCTGTAGCCACCACCAACTACCAATCTATATCCGCTGTTCACCACCACTGACTCTATATGCCGCTGTACATACCACCAACTAACATCTATATACTATTACACTGCCATACTAACGTCTATATACCACTGTTCGACATACCCCAACTACCGTCTATATCCCTATTGCATACCACCAACTACCTCTATTACCACTGTAACATACCACCAACTAACGTCATATGCCACTATGCATACCACCAACTACCGTCTTAACCACTATTACATACGCACCACTAACGTCTATATCCCACTATTACATACCACCAACTAACGTCTATATCCACTATTCACATACCACCAACTACTCTATCTCTATTACAACATACCAACTCTATATGCCACTATTACAACTACCCAACTAACGTCTATATACCACTATTACACCACCAACTACCATCTATATACCACTATTACATGCCACCAACTAACGTCTATATACCACTATTACATACCACCTACTAACATCTATCCACTGTTACATACCACCAACTAACTTATCCAACATACCACCAAACTAACGTCTATACCACTATTACGGCCTCCTCATCCTGTTACCCCACCTTATGCCCACTAACTCTTATCCACTTACCATCCACTCTACCTCTATATCCTTATTATATATCATGGCTACTCTCTGCACCACTATTACATACCACCGCCAACTCTATCTATATACCACTGTTACATACCACCAACTAACGTCTATATATCACTGTTACATACCACAACTAACGTCTATGTACCACTACTCTGTACCAACTACCATCTATACACCACTTTACATACCACATCTAACATATATGCCACTATTACCATACCACCACCTAACATCTATGCCACTGTTACATACCACCAACTAACATCTATATCCACTATTCATACCACCAACTAACTCTATATACCACTATTACTACCACCAATAACTCTAACACCACTACATGCACCCTACCGTCTATACCACTATTACACACCACCAACTAACGTCTATGCACCACTATTCACACCACCACCAACTAACATCTATGTACCACTATTACATACCACCAACTACCATCTATACACACTATTCATACCCAACTAACATCTATGTACCACTATTGCACCCACCACTACCATCTATATACCACTATTACATACCACCAACTACCGTCTATACCACTATTACACACCCAACTACCATCTATATACCACTATTACTACCCACCTACCATCTATACACCATTATTACATATCACCAACTAACGTCTATGTACCACTATTACATACCACCAACTAACATCTATATACCACTATTACATACCACCAACTAACATCTATATACCACTATTACATACCACCAACTAACATCTATATACCACTATTACACACCACCAACTACCATCTATATACCACTATTACATACCACCAACTAACATCTATATACCACTATTACATACCACCAACTAACATCTATATACCACTATTACATACCACCACTACCATCTATATACCTCTATTACATACCACGACTAACATCTATATACCACTATTACACACCACCAACTAACGTCTATTACCTATTACATACCACCAACTACCATCTATATACCACTGTTACATACCACCAGCTAACATCTATATACCACTATTGCATACCACCAACTAACGTCTATATACCACTATTACATACCACCAACTAACATCTATATACCACTATTACATACCCCAACTAACATCTATATCCACTTTCTACATACCTACTACCATCTATACACCACTTTACGCACCACCAACTAACTCTATATACCACTATTACATCACCAACTAACATCTATATACCACTATTACTCCACCAACTACCGTCTATCCACTATTACATACCACCAAACTACCGTCTATGCACCACTATTACATACCACCAACTACCGTCTATATACCACTGTTACGTCCACCAACTACGTCTATATGCCACTATTACGTACCACCAACTACTCTTCTATATGCCACTATTACATGCCACAAACTAACATCTATATACCCTGTTACACCCAACTAACGTCTATGCCACTGTGCATACCACCACTACCATCTATGCACCACTATTACATACCACCAACTAACGTCTATATACCACTGTTACATACCACCAACTAACGTCTATACCACTGTTGCATACCACCTACTGCCATCTATCACACCGTTGTTACGTATCAACTAACGTCTATGCACCACTATTACATACCACCAACTAACATCTATATGCCACTATTACATACCCCACTAACATCTATATACCACTATTACATACCACCACTACCGTCTATCATCCGTTATTACATATCACTAACTAACATCTATGCACCACTATTACATACCACAACTAACATCTATACCCCACTATTACATACCGCAAACTACCATCTAATACCACTATTACATACCACCACTAACATCTATGTTACCACTATTACATATCCACCAACTACATCTATTACCACTATTACACACCGCCAACTAACATCTATATCCACTGTTACCACCACCAACTACCGTCTATATACCACTATTACATACCACCAACTAACATCTATACCACTATTACATACCACCAACTACCATCTATATACCTCTTTACATACCGCCAACTAACATCTATATACCACTATTACACCCCCAACTAACATCTATACCACTATTACATACCCAAATACCGTCTATATACCACTAATACATACCACGACTAACATCTATGTACCACTATTACATACCACCACTAACTCTATATACCACTTTACATACCACCAACTAACATCTATATACCACTGTTACATACCACCAACTAACATCTATATACCACTGTTACATGCCGCCGAACTGCCATCTATACACCACTATTACACACCACCAACTAACGTCTATATACCACTATTACATACCACCAACTAACATCTATATACCACTTACATACCACCAACTACCATCTATATACCACTATTACATACCACCAACTAACATCTATATACCACTATTACGACCACAACTAACATCTTATCCACTATTTCATACCACCAACTAACGTCTATATACCACTATTCATACCACCAACTAACATCTATGTACCACTATTACATACCACCAACTACCGTCTATACACCACTATTACATACCACCAGCTACCAATCTTGTACCACTGTTACATACCACCAGCTACCATCCTATATGCCACTGTTACTACCACCACTACCGTCTATATGCCACTATTACATACCACCAACTAACGTCTATATACCCTATTACACCCAACTAACATCTGTGTACCACTGTTACATACCACCAACTAACCATCTATACACCACTATTACATACCACCAACTAACATCTATATCCACTATTGCATACCACCAACTAACGTCTATATACCACTATTACATGCCACCTACTACCATCATACACCTTTTACATATCACCACTAACGTCTATGCACCACTATTACATACCACCAACTAACGTCTTATACCACTATTACATACCACCAACTAACTCTATATACCACTATTACATACCACCTACTACCGTCTATGTACCGTTATAACATATCGCCAACTAACGTCTATACACCACTTTCATACCACCAGCTAACATCTATACACCACTGTTACATACCACCAACTACCATCTATATGCCACTATTACGTACCACCAACTAATCTATTATCACTATTACATACCACCAACTAACATCTATGTCCACTATACATACCACCAACTACCATCTATCACCACTGTACATACCACCAACTAACATATATGTACCACTATTACATACCACCACCTAACATCTATCACCACTATTACATACCACCAACTAACATCTATTACCACTATTACATACCACCAACTAACATCTATATACCACTATACATACCCCACCTAACATCTATACACACTATTACATACCGCCTACTACCATCTATACACCACTATTACACACCGCCAACTAACATCTATAACCACTACTTACACACCAACTAACATCTATGTACCACTATTACATACCACCAGCTACCGTCTATACACCACTATTACATACCACCAACTAACGTCATGTACCACTATTACACACCCAACTACCATCTATATACCACTATTACATACCACCAACTACCATCTATATACCACTGTTACACACCCCAACTACCATCTATTACCACTATTACACACCACCAACTACCGTCTATACACCATTATTACATATCACCACTAATCTATGTCCACTATTACATACCAAACTAACATCTATATGCCACTATTACATACCACCACTAACGTCTATGTACCACTATTACATACCACCAACTAACTCTATTCCACTTTACACACCACCACTACCGTCTTATACCACTATTACATACCACCAACTAACGTCTATATACAGCTGTTACATACCACCAACTAACATCTATATGCCACTATTACATACCACCAACTACCATCTATATACCTCTATTACATACCACCAACTAACGTCTATATACCACTGTTACACACCACCAACTAACATCTATATACCACTGTTACATACCACCAACTACCATCTATATGCCACTATTACATACCACCAACTAACTCTATATACCACTATTACATACCACCAACTAACATCTATATACCATATTACATACCACCAACTAACGATCTATATACCACTATTACATACCACCAACTAACATCTATATACCACTGTTACATACCACCAACTACCATCTATACACTACTATACACACCACCAACTAACTCTATACCACTATTTACATACCACCAACTAACATCTATATACCACTATTACATACCACCAACTACCATCTATATACCACTATTACATACCACCAACTACCATCTATACACCACTATTACATACCACCAACTACCATCTATATACCACTATTACATACCACCAACTACCATCTATATACCACTATTACATACCACCAACTACCATCTATATACCACTATTACATACCACCAACTAACATCTATATACCACTATTACACACCACCAACTAACATCTATGTACCACTATTACATACCACCAACTACCATCTATACACCACTATTACATACCACCAACTAACATCTATATGCCACTATTACATACCACCAACTAACATCTATATACCACGTTACATACCACCTCCATCTATACACCATTATTACATATCACCAACTAACATCTATACACCACTATTACATACCACCAACTAACATCTATATACCACTATTACATACCACCAACTAACATCTATATACCACTATTACATACCACCTACTACCATCTATATACCATTATTACATATCACCAACTAACATCTATACACCACTATTACATACCACCAACTAACATCTATACACCACTATTACATACCACCAACTACCATCTATATACCACTATTACATACCACCAACTAACATCTATGTACCACTATTACATACCACCAACTACCATCTATACACCACTATTACATACCACCAACTAACATATATGTACCACTATTACATACCACCAACTAACATCTATACACCACTATTACATACCACCAACTAACATCTATATACCACTATTACATACCACCAACTAACATCTATATACCACTATTACATACCACCAACTAACATCTATACACCACTATTACATACCACCTACTACCATCTATACACCACTATTACACACCACCAACTAACATCTATACACCACTATTACACACCACCAACTAACATCTATGTACCACTATTACATACCACCAACTACCATCTATACACCACTATTACATACCACCAACTAACATCTATGTACCACTATTACACACCACCAACTACCATCTATATACCACTATTACATACCACCAACTACCATCTATATACCACTATTACACACCACCAACTACCATCTATATACCACTATTACACACCACCAACTACCATCTATACACCATTATTACATATCACCAACTAACATCTATGTACCACTATTACATACCACCAACTAACATCTATATACCACTATTACATACCACCAACTAACATATATATACCACTATTACATACCACCAACTAACATCTATATACCACTATTACACACCACCAACTACCATCTATATACCACTATTACATACCACCAACTAACATCTATATACACTATTACATACCACCACACACATATATATACCACTGTTACATACCACCAACTACCTCTATACACCACTATTACATACCACCAACTAACATCTATACCACTATTACATACCACCAACTAACATCTATATACCACTATTACATACCACCAACTACCATCTATACACCACTATTACATACCACCAACTAACATCTATATACCACTATTACATACCACCAACTAACATCTATACACCACTATTACATACCACCAACTACCATCTATATACCACTATTACATACCACCAACTAACATCTATATACCACTATTACATACCACCAACTACCATCTATATACCACTATTACATACCACCAACTACCATCTATATACCACTATTACATACCACCAACTACCATTTATATACTGTAGTGTATTGACAATATGATGGTGTTAAATGTTTTTCAAATAGAACTGAAAGAATGTTGATTTTGGTATCAAGAGGGACTGTTTTATTGTAACGTCACCTACCACAGACAGGAAGTGTGGTGTAGACACGGGGATTGGACAGTAGAGGGAGCCACCCACATCTTGGAAGGTTATATATAAGGGGGGAACAACGACGGAGGGGCAGAACACAGTAAGATTTATTTGGGACTGTTTCTCCGGATCTCCGCGGGTCTGTGAACTTATGCTGTAACCTCGTGGTTTTAATAAAGGCCTTTGAACACGATACAGCCTAAGCAGACTCCTTGATTGACGGTAACACCTACGAATAACCGACACTACAATACCACTATTACATACCACCAACTACCATCTATATACCACTATTACATACCACCAACTAACATCTATACACCACTATTACACACCACCAACTAACATCTATATACCACTATTACACACCACCAACTACCATCTATATACCACTATTACATACCACCAACTAACATCTATATACCACTATTACATACCACCAACTACCATCTATATACCACTATTACACACCACCAACTACCATCTATACACCACTATTACATATCACCAACTACCATCATATACCACTGTTACACACCACCAACTAACGTCTATATACCACTATTACACACCACCAACAAAGCATCTATGTACCACTATTACATACCACCAACTACCATCTATGCACCACTATTACATACCACCAACTAACATCTATAACCACTATTACATACCACCAAACTAACTCTATATACCACTATTACATACCACCAACTACCATCTATACACCACTATTACATACCACCAACTAACATCTATACACCACTAATTACATACCACCAACTAACATCTATATCCACTATACATACCACCAACTACCGTCTATATACCACTATTACATACCACCAACTAACATCTATACACCACTATTACATACCGCCAACTAACATCTATGTACCACTATTACATACCACAACTACCATCTATGCACCACTATTACATACCACCAACTAACATCTATACACCACTATTACATACCACCAACTAACGTCTATATACCACTATTACAGTACCACCAACTACCATCTATATACCACTATTACATACCACCAACTAACATCTATACCCACTATTACATACCACCAACTAACGTCTATTACCATTATTACATACCCCAACTACCATCTATACACACTTTTACACACCACCAACTACCATCTATATACCCTATTACATACCACCAACTACCATCTATATACCACTATTAATACGCCAACCAACATCTACACCATATTACATACCACCAACTAACATCTATATACCACTATCATACCACCAGCTACCATCTATATACCACTATTACATACCACCAACTAACATCTATATACCACTGTACATACCACCAACTAACATCTATATACCACTATTACATACCACCAACTAACATCTATATACCACTATTACACACCACCAACTAACATCTATGTACCACTATTACATACCACCAACTAACATCTATATACCCCTATTACATACCACCAACTAACATCTATATACCACTATTACATACCACCAACTAACATCTATACACCACTATTACATACCACCAACTACCATCTATATACCACTATTACATACCACCAACTAACATCTATATATCACTATTACATACCACCAACTAACATCTATACACCACTATTACATACCACCAACTACCATCTATATACCACTATTACATACCACCAACTACCATCTATATACCACTATTACATACCACCAACTAACATCTATATACCACTATTACATACCACCAACTAACATCTATATATCACTATTACAGACCACCAACTACCATCTATATACCTCTATTACATACCACCAACTACCATCTATATACCACTATTACATACCACCAACTAACATCTATACACCACTATTACATACCCCAACTACCGTCTATATGCCACTATTACATACCTGCCAACTACCATCTATGTACCACTATTACATACCACCAACTAACATCTATACACCACTATTACATACCACCAACTAACATCTATATGCCACTATTACATACCACCAACTAATCTATACACCACTGTTACGTACCACCAACTAAGTCTATATACCACTATTACATACCACCAACTAACATCTATAACCACTATTACATACCACCAACTACGTCTATATCCACTATTACGTACCACCAACTAACATCTATACCACTATTACATACCACCCGACTAACATCTATTGCCACTATTACATACCACCAACTAACATCTATATACCACTGTTACATACCACCAACTACCATCTATATACCACTATTACATACCACCAACTACCATCTATATGCCACTATTACATACCACCAACTAACATCTATACACCACTATTACATACCGCCAACTAACATCTATATACCACTATTACATACCCCAACTAACATCTATACACCACTATTACATACCCAACTAACATCTATATACCACTATTACATACCACCAACTAACATCTATACACCACTATTACATACCACCAACTAACATCTATATACCACTATTACATACCACCAACTAACATCTATATACCACTATTACATACCACCAACTAACATCTATATACCACTATTACATACCACCAACTAACATCTATATACCACTATTACATACCACCAACTAACATCTATACACCACTATTACATACCACCAACTAACCCTCCATCTATATATCACTATTTCATCATAATAAAAAATGTGTAAAGCGAACAGCATTCCGCTACTTCACCGTAACTGATCCTATTCCGAAGGCCTGGGAGGACGGGACTCTTTAGATCAACACACCTTGTAACTCTTCTGTAGTGAAACCTCGTACACCCCTAGTACTTCTCTGCAGCGGCCCACCACAGCATCTATTTCCTGTGATCTACGTTCCATCTCTGATGTACAGTTGATAACCATTGCTATGAACGCTAAGAAACCAACCTTACTGAAGCACTAATTCATATCACTCTGCATTAGCCTCGACCTACTACTCACCCTTGACCCATCATCCTCTACTCTCTTCACTGCCTCAGCATACGACACCTTCTGTTCTGCTCTGACCCTGGCAACCTCAACCTGTCTCTCTCGCACAGGGCACTTCTGATCCCCAGCAACATGGGCACCCCCACAATTGACACACACACAGTCAACACATACCTTCTGATCACATTCGACCACACCACAAACTAGCCACTGATTGTTACACCAGATAAAGTGATTTAACCGAAGATTTTTGGCATCCATTACTGGGAGTGTCACTGTTTGGTGTAGCACAGAGACTTTTCTACCAACGTTCTCTCGTCGAGACAGGTGGCTCCACCCCAAAGTGCCGCCTGTCATGATGACGCTCACCCCCTGTCTCAATCAATGAGAGAAGATTTAAGCAAAAAAATAACAAAGCATTTTCTAAATTCAAATGCACCCGCCTGCAACGGGACATGGACATTTTAGAAGATACTGTACATGTTTAGCCGAATCGAGAACGAAGATAGTAAGGTCGGTCGAAAATTCACGGTCGCTACACACTTTCAGTATAGTGACACTTAGATCATCTTTTGTCCAGATGAGAGCTTTGTATCTGAAGGTGGCTAGTTACTGTGTGGCATGAGACAGGTCAGGTGAGGATAGCTACATATTGTAACGCCAGATAATGTGATTTAACCAAAAAAAGATTGGCGCAATATACTGGTAGTTGCAGGTGTGGCTATGCAAAGTGCCGCCAGAGATTTTTCATCTCACCTGGTATTGGTGATACTATCTTTGTGCTTGATTCGTGGAAACAGGAGTCTCATAAAATGTCCGTGTCCAGTTGCAAGGGGATCGGTTGGAATTTCAGTACACATTGGCGCCGTGAACTTTGTTGGATTACTTCATGGACCAAATTTTCAAATGGACCCCCTGCAACTGGACTCAGGCTGTTTACCATGAAGAAAAAAATGTATATTCTGGTCTAGTTAATGGGTGTGTCTCCAATGCGATAGCAGCCAGAGATTTTTCAACTAACTTGGTATTGGTGATACTATCTTCATCCTCGATTCGTGGAAACAGGAGTCTCATAAAATGTCACAGACATTTAAAAAAAAATTGTAAACAAAACAAAACTTTGAGAGGTCAATCGAATCTCCTGTGTGGAGACGATTAAAAGAGTTGAGAAAACAAGTGACGCTCGTGACGATATGGTAGTTGACGCACCACAGCCTGTAGTAATTGTTTGCTGCCAGTCAAAAGATACCCTGAGTGTTAAAAATTTGGATTTCGCGGCATTCATATGCTAGAGTTATAAACTGTATGGCTCAAGTGTCAAAGAAACTGGACATTATTGTGGCTGTGGCAGAAAGGTTCTGGGGACTTCAGGAGTTTACATCGGACGGCCCGCACTCCCAGGCTCCCCCTGAATCAGATATTTTATAATTATCTTTTTACACAAAAAAAGTAGTTTGATATAGTTTAGTTTATTTATTTTTGGTAATTTGTATGAATATAAGCCCCCCCCCCCCCACACACACACACAAATGGGTTCCGTTTTTCGGGGATGGAAATCCTGTTTGCATTCTGCACAGTAGGTGGCGGAATGCACACTAAATTGTGCGAACGCCAATATAACGAAGAAGAAGAAGAAGAAGAAGAAGAAGAAGAATACTAAATTATTCATATTAATTTTGAGGAGTTATGTGGTTAAAGAGCCTAGATTAAGTGAACTGCTGGAGATATCATCAGGGGATGTAGTATTTCATGATGTATTTCGTTTCCTTAGGGAGACGAGAATATTCGGTAGGATTTAGATCTTCCCTGTCTCTGGTCCACACTCCAGTCCAGTCGGTGGCGGTAATGCACCTTAAAGTTGGTTGCCAACCGCCATATAAAATCCACAGAAGAAGAACAAGTACAATCTTCACTACGCCCATAATGGCGGTACAGTTGAAAAGTTGATGCAGTTTTTTATTTATTTTTTGTTATCCCTGTTTCCCCACTAATATTTTCTATGTGGTTGTCTTAATAATGCCAAGGCATTGCCCTCCGACACGAGTACATAAGTGCTTTTGACAACGTGAAATAATAATGTTATCGAAGTTACAAATGGTTGTTATTCCACTCGTTTTATGAGCACCGAGTGCCCCCTAGCCAAATGATGCTATATTTTACATTGGGTTGACATGTCACAGATTGTCGCCGTGGTTCTGACGTTAGCTAGATGTGTTTTGAGTTGCTGAAGAAATCGTTGGTTGCACTGAGCATGAAGATTACCTACACATAGAGATGGAGGAGGATGTGAAAAAAGTGAAAAAGGTAAGTGACTTGAAACTTCGTTAGCTAACTCGGTTCTAGTGAATCGTTCAGTGAGTCTCTTCAAGTTTCAAGTTTTTTGTCATGTGCACAAGTTTGAAATGACTTCTTACTTGCCCATTCCCAACAATGATGAAATCAATATCAGTAATACTATATATATTTATTTTTTTAAAGCAAAAAAGGAAAAAGCCAAGTAGAACAAAAACACGAGAAATAAGAACACAAGAAAGTAAGTAAGCTATATACGGGGTCATTTCCAGGGTCAGTGCCAATACCATATTTACAATGTGCAGGGAGACTGCAGCGGTAGGGTTAGATATGCATAGGGGTGAGCATATCCGACGCAACCAAGACTTTTTACAAACTCAAAAGAACAAGAACAATTGGTTGCATCGAATCTAGGGGTAAGGTGACTAGGCATCAGGATATATGATAACCGGAGTAGCAGCAGCCTATATGATGATTGTACGTGAGTGTGTGCGTATTGTGTGTGTGTGAGCAAATGAAGTGTGTGTGTTTTACATGGAGACAGTGTAAAAATAAAATTGAATGTTCCATGCAGATAGCCCGTGTAGCCATTTTGTTAACTATTTAGAAGTCGTATGGCTCAGGGATAGAAGCTGTTCAATATACTTAAGTACATAAGTATTATGTGTCCTACTAAGGGAAGGGCATTTGAAATAATTTGTTTATTCGAATAATATGACGTTTTATCAGATATCCTGATAGTCGAAATACGTGTGTTTAAAAAAAACGTTGTTTAAACTTGGAAAATGGCTTGCTGTGCAGCCTGCGCGATTTGGGAGACAGGTGCGGCTCTGTCTGCAAGTTGCAGCAGTGCGGGGAATGGGCAGAGGAGCCATATATTCTGATTATCCCTCAGACTACCAACATATTAGAAGAAAACATTAGAAAAAGCAACACAATGCTTAACAAAACATCATTAGACTTGTAAATAATGTTATCTGGATGAAAAATAATTAACCAAAACAGACTTATTTTTGCAAAATTTGTGATTTTGACTTTCAAACGAAAATATACACTTTCCCTTAAATAATGTGCAGCGTTTTTTCCAAAGTGCCATCCACATAAGTACTAAAAACCAACATTTGAAATGTCCTTAATTTTATTTACAAAAAGTGATCATCCATCAGACTGTAGGAGCTGTTTGGACTGCAGCTAAGCATATATGTAAGGTCATTTCGATTTTGTTCACTGTCATACCTAGTTATAATCAGTTATAACCATAGGCGAGCGCATGAGGTGCTTCCTTTCTGTAGGTTATCTGTCTATTTGGTCAACATCTCTGGTACAGGTCCCCCCCTCCACCCTGTGGTGGTATGTATCGCTTGATATTATGTATCCAGAGAAACCGGGATTCAAATAATGGCTTTTTTAGATTTGCCCTAGAATGACTACTTTTTGGAGAATACACACCAGTATAGATCTGTGTAGATTCAGAGTGTATCTGAGTTTCTGTATTGCAGTCAAGGCATAAAAGTAACTTTTTGGTCCACTGTGGCAGGTAGAATTTTAAAAAATCTACCAGCCATAATATTTTTTTATTCGCTAAAATTACACCAACAAAACACACCAAAAAACGGATGATCATGCTTTGTAATGTTTCTAAAACAATAAATGTATTACTAGTAAGAAGTAATGTGGTATATTGTTTAATTTCATTTTTTTGTGACATGAGTCTTTTAACCAAAATATCACAGATGAGACAAATGTTCACCTGCCCCTTTAAGGGCGAGAGCTTAGTCTGACTAGTAGTGTTCTCTTCCTGAACAGTTGAAACTCAAACATTGAAGAAAAAAATACCTAGCTTTAGAACAAAATAATGTAAAAAATATATATAATGAGACAAAAACATTTCACCTGTCCCTTTAAGGGCGGGAGGTTACCGTGGTAGCGCGACTCGAGTCATGTTTGAAGAAGTTAAGGGGTCTGAATACTTTCTGAACGCACTGTATTTCCCAAATTAAAATCACTTTGAGCTGATTTGCTAAAAAGAGCTTGTCACCTCCGTGGTTAATCTCCGGTCTTATCTGCAATTCTAAATGCAGTCTCAATTGCTCCATATCAAACTGTTACTAAGAACCTGAGGTTTAAATGTATTAAAGTTCAATTTAGTTTCACCATATCGAAAGAGTGAGAGAGACGGAGAGCGCGGTGAGATAGGAGAATCTCCGTCGTAGCCAAGCAAAAACACCCCACTCTCTCCCTTAGTAAGCTAACGTTAGGTAGCTAGCTAGCTAAACAGCTTGTTTAGCTACCTACTTGCGGTAAATCAATGATCGCTTCAACAATTCAGCATGAAATCTTGATAGCAGCGTAGCTAAATGTTCCCAAGAACCTGAGCTTTGTAGTGATGTAGTTTTTTTTTATGGTCAACCAGTGTAGATGAAAGCTTGCTTACTTTCTCACTCAGGTGATTTTTTTTTAGCTTGCTCCACAAAACTCCTTCCAGACATCAGTCAACTTGTATACTTCGAGTTGATACTCAAATAGCTTATGGTTGGACAAAAAATTAGGCTTGGGCGGTATCCATTTATTTCCATACCTTCATACAGTCCTACCATCTTGAGGGTGGGGGGCATCCGTGCCACCCGTGCCTTGCGGTAACCAAGGTACCGCTCTTACCGTGCCACAATGTGGCGGCATTTGCTTTCTCTAGGGTTCACACTTTCTCGTCAACACAATGCGTCACAACAATCTTGCCACAGTGAGGCGTTGTATTGTATTTGCATTGAATACACATTTTCCCGTTATGGTTCACTTTCCCGTCAACCACAACCATGCCTGGTGTTATTAGCCTGCCATTTAGGTTCGTAAATCTAACTCAATATGCAAGGTAACGCTCAACATTCGAATAAATGCACACAAGTAAGCAGTCAATAAACAAACCTTATAAAACATGTTATTTTGGAAGCACTAAAAAAAATCGCTGATAGCGTGGGAGTCAAGGCGTTAACTCTGCAATGCCGACAAATGTCCCCCAGGCAGCTCGTAGCTTACTTACGTTTACATTTTAGTCATTTTAGCAGACGCTCTTACAGGCCCCCCGTGGGAATCGAACCCACAACCCTGGCATTGCAAACGCCATGCTCTACCAACTGAGCTACATCCCTTGGGGTCCTTGGAGGCTTTCTGCTCCACCATGTTGAACGAAACCATTTATTTCTCAATGTATTTGGTAACGGCGTCCGTGCAATTCTTCTTCCACCCGGTGCTATGTTAGTATTTAGTTGATGTGATGTAGATTGGGTTTGGGACGGCGGTGATGAGGGTCCTGCCCCAGCGCTCCTGGTCCACGGTGGTGATGAGGGTCCTGCCCCAGCGCTCCTGGTCCACGGTGGTGATGAGGGCCCTGCCCCAGCGCTCCTGGTCCACGGTGGTGATGAGGGTCCTGCCCCAGCGCTCCTGCCCCAGCGCTCCTGGTCCACGGAGGTGATGAGGGTCCTGCCCCAGCGCTCCTGGTCCACGGTGGTGATGAGGGTCCTGCCCCAGCGCTCCTGGTCCACGGTGGTGATGAGGGCCCTGCCCCAGCGCTCCTGGTCCACGGTGGTGATGAGGGTCCTGCCCCAGCGCTCCTGGTCCACGGTGGTGATGAGGGTCCTGCCCCAGCGCTCCTGGTCCACGGCGGTGATGAGGGTCCTGACCCAGCGCTCCTGGTCCACGGTGGTGATGAGGGTCCTGCCCCAGCGCTCCTGCCCCAGCGCTCCTGGTCCACGGTGGTGATGAGGGTCCTGAAGTTAGTAGGCTATGACCCCTCCCCTTCCATGTCTCCTCACCTAACTCATGTTGTGATTTAGCAAACAGCGCACATTTTATAAAACAGTTCAACCTATAACCGGTTCTAACAGTATTTGAAAAACCAGTACCGACTGTACCCGTCAAATATCCCCCGGTAATTATGTGGTATAGATGGTATGGTATATATGGGATATATGGTATGGTGTAGACGGTATGGTATATATGGTACGGTATATATGATATACACTACCGTTCAAAAGTTTGGGGTCACTTAGAAATGTCCTTGTTTTCCATGAAAACATACATGAAATTAGTTTGAATAGGAAATATAGCAAAATGAATAGGAAATGTAGTCATTGACTTTGCTTTCGTCAAAAAATCCTCAATTTGCAGCAATTACAGCCTTGCAGACCTTTGGCATTCTAGTTGTCAATTTGTTGAGGTAATCTGAAGAGATTTCACCCCATGCTTCCTGAAGCACCTCCCACAAGTTGGATTGGCTTGATGGGCACTTCTTACGTACCATATGGTCAAGATCACAACAGCTCAATAGGGTTGAGATCCGGTGACTGTGGTGGCCACTCCATTATAGACAGAATACCAGCTGACTGCTTCTTCCCTAAATAGTTCTTGCATAGTTTGGTGCTGTGCTTTGGGTCATTGTCCTGTTGCTCCAATCAAGCGCCGTCCACAGGGTATGGCATGGCATTGCAAAATGGATTGATAGCCGTCCTTCTTGAAGATCCCTTTTACCCTGTACAAATCTCCCACTTTACCACCACCAAAGCACCCCCAGACCATCACATTGCCTCCACCATGCTTGACAGATGGCATCAAGCACTCCTCCAGCATCTTTTCATTTGGTCTGCGTCTCACAAATGTTCATCTTTGTGATCTGAACACCTCAAACATCGTTTAGTCTGTCCATAACACTTTTTCCCAATCTTCTTCTGTCCAGTGTCTGTGTTCTTTTGTCCGTTTTAATATTTTATTTTTTATTGGCCAGTCTGAGATATGGCTTTTTCTTTGCAACTCTGCCTAGAAGGTCAGCATCCCGGAGTCGCCTCTTCACTATTGACGTTGAGACTGGTGTTTTGCGGGTACTATTTAATGAAGCTGCCAGTTGAGGACCTGTGAGGCGTCTGTTTCTCAAACTAGACATTCTAATGTATTTGTCCTCTTGCTCAGTTGTGCACCGGGGCCTCCCACTCCTCTTTCTATTCTGGTTAGAGACAGTTTGCGCTGTTCTGTGAAGGGAGTAGTACACAGTGTTGTACGAGATCTTCAGTTTCTTGGCAATTTCTCGCATGGAATAGCCTTCATTTCTCAGAACAAGAATACAGTCGTGGTCAAAAGTTTTGAGAACGACACAAGTATTGGTCTTCACAAAGTTCGCTGCTTCAGTGTTATGAGATATTTTTGTCAGATGTTACTATGGTATACTGAAGTATAATTACAAGCATTCCATAAGTGTCAAAGGCTTTTATTGACAATTATATTAAGTTTATGCAAGGAGTCAATATTTGCAGTGTTGACCCTTCTTTTTCAAGACCTCTGCAATCCGCCCTGGCATGCTGTCAATTAACTTTTGGGCCACATCCTGACTGATGGCAGCCCATTCTTGCATAATCAATGTTTGTCAGAATTTGTGGGTTTTTGTTTGTCCACCCGCCTCTTGAGGATCGACCACAAGTTCTCAATGGGATTAAGGTCTGGGGAGTTTACTGGCCATGGAGCCAAAATGTTGATGTTTTGTTCCCCGAGCCACTTAGTTATCACTTTTGCCTTATGGCAAGGTGCTCCATCATGCTGGAAAAGGCATTGGTCGTCACCAAACTGTTCTTGGGTGGTTGGGAGAAGTTGCTCTCGGAGGATGTGTTGGTACCATTCTTTATTCATGGCTGTGTTCTTAGGCAAAATTGTGAGTGAGCCCACTCCCTTGGCTGAGAAGCAACCCCACACATGAATGGTCTCAGGATGCTTTACTGTTGGCATGACACAGGACTGATGGTAGCGCTCACCTTGTCTTCTCCGGACAAGGTGTTTTCCGGATGCCCCAAACAATCGGAAAGGGGATTCATCAGAGAAAATGACTTTACCCAAGTCCAATCCCTGTTCCTTTTGCAGAATATCAGTCTGTCCCTGATGTTTTTCCTGGAGAGAAGTGGCTTCTTTGCTGCCCTTCTTGACACCAGGCCATCCTCCAAAGGTCTTCGCCTCACTGTGCGTGCAGATGCACTCACACCTGCCTGCTGCCATTCCTGAGCAAGCTCTGCACTGGTGGTGCCCCGATCCCGCAGCTGAATCAACTTTAGGAGACGTCCTGGCGCTTGCTGGACTTTCTTGGGCGCCCTGACGCCTTCTTCACAACAATTGAACCTCTCCTTGAAGTTCTTGATGATCCGAAAAATGTTTGATTTAGGTGCAATCTTTCTAGCAGCAATATCCTTTCCTGTGAAGCCCTTTTTGTGCAAAGCAATGAAGACGGCACGTGTTTCCTTGCAGGTAACCATGGTTAACAGAGGAAGAACAATGATTTCAAGCACCACCCTCCTTTTTAAAGCTTCCAGTCTGTTATTCTAACTCAATCAGCATGACAGAGTGATCTCCAGCCTTGTCCTCGTCAACACTCTCACCTGTGTTAACGAGATAATCACTGACATGATGGCAGCTGGTCCTTTTGTGGCAGGGCTGAAATGCAGTGGAAATGTTTTTTGGGGATTAAGTTCATTTTCATGCCATTCTGGAGTACAGTGGGGAAAAAAAGTATTTAGTCAGCCACCAATTGTGCAAGTTCTCCCACTTAAAAAGATGAGAGAGGCCTGTAATTTTCATCATAGGTACACGTCAACTATGACAGACAAAATGAAGAAAAAAAATCCAGAAAATCACATTGTAGGATTTTTAATGAATTTATTAGCAAATTATGGTGGAAAATAAGTATTTGGTCAATAACAAAAGTTTTTCAATACTTTGTTATATACCCTTTGTTGGCAATGACACAGGTCAAACGTTTTCTGTAAGTCTTCACAAGGTTTTCACACACTGTTGCTGGTATTTTGGCCCATTCCTCCATGCAGATCTCCTCTAGAGCAGTGATGTTTTGGGGCTGTCGCTGGGTATACGGACTTTCAACTCCCTCCAAAGATTTTCTATGGGGTTGAGATCTGGAGACTGGCTAGGCCACTCCAGGACCTTGAAATGCTTCTTACGAAGCCACTCCTTCGTTGCCCGGGCGGTGTGTTTGGGATCATTGTCATGCTGAAAGACCCAGCCACGTTTCATGTTCAATGCCCTTGCTGATGGAAGGAGGTTTTCACTCAAAATCTCACGATACATGGCCCCATTCATTCTTTCCTTTACACGGATCAGTCGTCCTGGTCCCTTTGCAGAAAAAACAGCCCCAAAGCATGATGTTTCCACCCCCCATGCTTCACAGTAGGTATGGTGTTCTTTGAATGCAACTCAGCATTCTTTGTCCTCCAAACACGACGAGTTGAGTTTTTACCAAAAAGTTATATTTTGGTTTCATCTGACCATATGACATTCTCCCAATCCTCTTCTGGATCATCCAAATGCACTCTAGCAAACTTCAGACGGGCCTGGACATGTACTGGCTTAAGCAGGGGGACACGTCTGGCACTGCGTAGTGCGTTACTGATGGTAGGCTTTGTTACTTTGGTCCCAGCTCTCTGCAGGTCATTCACTAGGTCCCCCCGTGTGGTTCTGGGATTTTTGCTCACCGTTCTTGTGATCATTTTGACCCCACGGGGTGAGATCTTGCGTGGAGCCCCAGATCGAGGGAGATTATCAGTGGTCTTGTATGTCTTCCATTTCCTAATAATTGCTCCCACATTTGATTTCTTCAAACCAAGCTGCTTACCTATTGCAGATTCAATCTTCCCAGCCTGGTGTAGGTCTACAATTTTGTTTCTGGTGTCCTTTGACAGCTCTTTGGTCTTGGCCATAGTGGAGTTTGGAGTGTGACTGTTTGAGGTTGTGGACAGGTGTCTTTTATACTGATAACAAGTTCAAACAGGTGCCATTAATACAGGTAACGAGTGGAGGACAGAGGAGCCTCTTAAAGAAGAAGTTACAAGTCTGTGAGAGCCAGGAATCTTGCTTGTTTGTAGGTGACCAAATACTTATTTTCCACCATAATTTGCAAATAAATTCATTAAAAATCCTACAATGTAGTTTTCCAGAATTTTCTTTCTCAATTTGTCTGTCATAGTTGACGTGTACCTATGATGAAAATGACAGGCCTCTCTCATCTTTTTAAGTGGGAGAACGTGCACAATTGGTGGCTGACTAAATACTTTTTTCCCCACTGTATATGCAAATTGCCATCATCAAAACTGAGGCAGCAGACTTTGTGAAAATTAGTATTTGTGTCATTCTCAAACCACGACTGTAGACTGACGAGTTTCAGAAGAAAGTTCCTTGTTTCTGTCCATTTTGAGCCTGTAATCGAACCCACAATTACTTATGCTCCAGATACTCAACTAGTCTCAAGAAGGCCAGTTTTATTGCTTCTTTAATCAGCACAACAGTTTTCAGCTGTGCTAACATAATTGCAAAAGGGTTTTCTAATGATCAATTAGCCTTTTAAAATTATAAACTTGGATTAGCAAACACAACGTGCCATTGGAACACAGGACTGATCGTTGCTGATAATGGGCCTCTGTACGCCTATGTAGAAATTCCATAAAAAATCAGCCGTTTCCAGCTACGATAGCCATTTACAACATTAACAATGTCTACACTGTATTTCTGATAAATTTGATGTGATTTTAATGGACCAAAAATTTGCTTTTCTTTCGAAAACAAGGACATTTCTAAGTGACCCCAAACTTTTGAATGGTAGCGTATATGATAATATGGTATGGTATATATGGTTATATATGGTACGGTATATATGATATGTTAAATATGGTACGGTATATATGATATGGTAAATATGGTATATACAGTTGAAGTCGGAAGTTTACATACACTTAGGTTGGGGTCATTAAAACTCGTTTTTCAACCACTCCACAAATTTCTTGTTAACAAACTATAGTTTTGGCAAGTCGGTTAGGACATTTACTTTGTACATGACAGTAATTTTTCCAACAATTGTTTAGACAGATTATTTCACTTAATTCACTGTATCACAATTCTAGTGGGTCAGAAGTTTACATACACTAAGTTGACTGTGCCTTTAAACAGCTTGGAAAATTCCAGAAAATGATGTCATGGCTTTAGAAGCTTCTGATAGGCTAATTGACATCATTTGAGTCAATTGGAGGTGTACCTGTGGATGTATTTCATGGCCTACCTTCAAACTCAGTGCCTCTTTGCTTGACATCATGGGAAAATCAAAAGAAATCAGCCAAGACCTCAGAAAAAAAATTGTAGACCTCCACAAGTCTGGTTCATCCTTGGGAACAATTTCCAAATGCCTGAAGGTACGACGTTCATCTGTACAAACAATAGTATGCAAGTATAAAACAAGTCCTATATCGACATAACCTGAAAGGCCGCTCAGCAACGAAGAAGCCACTGCTCCAAAACCGCCATAAAAAAAAAACTGACTACGGTTTGCAACTGCACATGGGGACAAAGATCATACTTTTTGGAGAAATTGTACTCTGGTCTGATGAAACAAAAATATAACTGTTTGGCCATCGTTATGTTTGGAGGAAAAAGGGGAAAGCTTGCAAGCCGAAGAACACCATCCCAACCGTGAAGCACGGGGGTGGCAGCATCATGCTGTGGGGGAGCTTTGCTGCACAAAATAGATGGCATCATGAGGAAGGAATATTATGTGGATATATTGAAGCAACATCTCAAGACATCAGTCAGGAAGTTAAAGCTTGGTCGCAAATGGGTCTTCCAAATGGACAATGACCCCAGGCATACTTCCAAAGTCGTGGCAAAATGGCTTAAGGACAACAAAGTCAAGGTATTGGAGTGGCCATCACAAAGCCCTCACCTCAATCCTATAGAAAATGTATGGGCAGAACTGAAAAAGCGTGTGTGAGCAAGGAGGCCTACAAACCTGACTCAGTTACACCAGCTCTGTCAGGAGGAATGGGCCAAAATTCACCCAACTTATTGTGGGAAGCTTGTGGAAGGCTTCCTGAAACGTTTGACCCAAGTTAAACAATCTACTATTTCAGATTTCTTAAAATAAAGTGGTGATCCTAACTGACCTAAGACAGGGATTTTTTACTAGGATTAAAAGTCAGGAATTGTGAAAAACAGAGTTTAAATGTATTTGGCTTAAGGTGTATGTAAACCTCCGTCTTCAACTGTATGGTATACTGCCCAAGTCTAGACGGGATAACACCACCTGAAATGGACCGATTTTGAAAGCAGTATTTTCAGGAGAAGCGTCAAACCGCTCTGGCCTGATTCATGGAGCTCTCCCCTGTAGCTCAGTTGGTAGAGCATGGCGCTTGCAACTCCAGGGTTGTGGGTTCGTTTCCCACGGGGGGGCCAGTATGAAAAATATATATTTAAAAAAATGTATGCACTCACTAACTGTAAGTTGCTCTGGATAAGAGCATCTGCTAAATGACTAAAATGTAAATGTAAATATCAGAGAGACATGCTCACAAACGGTTAATCAGGCAACATATTAAGGAAGATAATATATTTCTGTAAAAATACTTGATTTCTAGCATGAGCACCAGTGTCAAACAGTGACCTTACACCCTACTATAGGGATGGCTTTCCAACCCATGATGGCTGTCTGTCCGTCCGTCCGTCAGTCAGTTAGGGGGGTGTTGTCCTGAGTACAAGCTAGCTGACTGTGATCACCCTGTCATTGACTCCATTATTTTACATTTCAGTCATTTAGCAGACGCTCTTATCCAGAGCGACTTACAGTTAGTGAGTGCATACATTTTCACACGTTATCTAGCCCGGGTTACCCCCGGTGGGAGGAGAGGGATTTGATTATCTGGCCTGGGTTACCCCCGGTGGGCGGAGTTTGAAATGGGGTGAAAAGTGATTGCATTCGTTTTGGAACCGGGCTGCCTCCCGGGCTTGAGCCAGGTGCCCCGTTCAAAGCCCGAGGCAAAGTCGGCTCAAAACAAAAGTGACGTAGGATTAAGCACGTGGAGTAATTAGTAGGATTCTGTCTTTTCACGTGCAAAAGTGATTTATTTTGATAAAAACGCTGTATCTGCCATTCCCAATGAAAACTAGTTTGAAAATTCTAACATATATTTAATGGAAAAGAGGTACATTTCTGGACGATGCACCATGCTGCCTTGACAACATGACCAAGGGGTGCAGATTACTGTTGGATTTGAGAAGGGCGCTCCTCTCGTTCACGTCACTGGCCATAGACCGACTGGTGCACCACGGCAATAGAAGTCCTTCAGGGTTATGGCGGCGTGGGCGTCTGAAGGGATGTGTTCTTAGTGTCATCTGTCAAAGAGGTCAGCAGTGGACAGGAAGGAAGTCTGAGTTTCTTCTTCTCTCTCTCTCTCTCTCTCTCTCTCTCTCTCTCTCTTCCTCTCTCTCTCTTTCCTTCTCTCTCTTTCCTTCTCTCTCTCTCTCTCCCTCTTTCCTTTTCTCTCTCTCTCTCTCTCTCTCTCTCTCTCTCTCTCTTTCATTCTCTCTCTCTCTCTCTTTCATTCTCTCTCTCTCTCTCCCTCTTTCCTTCTCTCTCTCTCTCTCACTCTCTCTCTCTCTCTCTCTTTCCTTCTCTCTCTCTTTCCTTCTCTCTCTCTCTCTCTCTCTTTCCTTCTCTCTCTCTCTCTCCCTCTTTCCTTCTCTCTCCCTCTTTCCTTCTCTCTCCCTCTTTCCTTCTCTCTCTCTCTTTCCTTCTCTCTCTCTCTCTCTTTCCTTCTCTCTCTCTCTCCCTCTTTCCTTCTCTCTCTCTCTTTCCTTCTCTCTCTCTCTTTCTCTCTCTTTCCTTCTCTCTCTCTCTTTCCTTCTCTCTCTTTCTCTCTTTCCTTCTCTCTCTCTTTCCTTCTCTCTCTCTCTCTCTCCCTCTTTCCTTCTCTCTCTCTCTCTCTCCCTCTTTCCTTCTCTCTCTCTCTCTCTCCCTCTTTCCTTCTCTCTCTCTCTTTCCTTCTCTCTCTTTCCCTCTCTTCCCTTCTCTCTCTCTCTCTCTCTCTCTCTCTCTCTCTCTCTCTCTCTCTCTCTCTCTCTCTTTTCTTCTCTTTCTCTCTCTTTCCTTCTCTCTCTCTCTTTCCTTCTCTCTCTCTCTTTCCTTCTCTCTCTCTTTCCTTCTCTCTCTCTCTCTCTCCCTCTTTCCTTCTCTCTCTCTCTCTCTCCCTCTTTCCTTCTCTCTCTCTCTTTCCTTCTCTCTCTTTCCCTCTCGTCCCTTCTCTCTCTCTCTCTCTCTCTCTCTCTCTCTCTCTCTCTCTCTCTCTCTCTCTCTCTCTCTCTTTCTATTTTTCTTTTTCTCTCCTTACTCAGATACACTGAATGGACAAAACATTAAGAACACCTCTTTCAATGACAGACTGACCAGGTGAATCCAGATGAAAGCAATGATCCCTTATTGATGTCACTTGTTATATCCACTTCAATCAGTGTAGATGAAAGGTAGGAGTCAGGTTAAAGAAGGATTTTTAAGCCTTGACACAATTGAGACATGGATTGTGTATGTGTGCCATTCAGAGGGTGAATGGGCAAGACAAAATATGTAAATTCCTTTGAACAGGGTATGGTAGTAGGTGTTAGGTGCACCAGTTAGTGTCAAGAACTGCAACGCTGCTGGGTTTTTCACGCTCAACAGTTTCCTGTGTGTATCAAGATTTTTGATTTAATTTTATTTAACTAGGCAAGTCAGTTAAGAACACATTTTTATTTACAATGGCGGCCTACACCGAAAGGCAAAAGGCCTCCTGCGGGGACGGGGATTAAATATATAGGACAAAACACACCAAGACGAGAGACGCCACAACACTACATAAAGAGAGACACTACAACACTACATAAAGAGAGAGACACCACAACACTACATAAAGAGAGACACCACAACACTACATAAAGAGAGACACCACAACACTACATAAAGAGAGACACCACAACACTACATAAAGAGAGACACCACAACACTACATAAAGAGAGACAACACTACATAAAGAGAGACACCACAACACTACATAAAGAGAGACACCACAACACTACATAAAGAGAGACACCACAACACTACATAAAGAGACACCACAACACTACAAAAGAGAGACGCCACAACACTACATAAAGAGACACCACAACACTACATAAAGAGAGACACCACAACACTACATAAAGAGAGACACCACAACACTACATAAAGAGAGACACCACACCACTACATAAAGAGAGACACCACAACACTACATAAAGAGAGACACCACACCACTACATAAAGAGAGACACCACAACACTACATAAAGAGAGACACCACACCACTACATAAAGAGAGACACCACAACACTACATAAAGAGAGACGCCACAACACTACATAAAGAGAGACGCCACAACACTACATAAAGAGAGACGCCACAACACTACATAAAGAGAGACGCCACAACACTACATAAAGAGAGACGCCACAACACTACATAAAGAGAGACGCCACAACACTACATAAAGAGAGACGCCACAACACTACATAAAGAGAGACACCACAACACTACATAAAGAGAGACGCCACAACACTACATAAAGAGAGACGCCACAACACTACATAAAGAGAGACACCACAACACTACATAAAGAGAGACGCCACAACACTACATAAAGAGAGACACCACAACACTACATAAAGAGAGACACCACAACACTACATAAAGAGAGACACCACAACACTACATAAAGAGAGACACCACAACACTACATAAAGAGAGACACCACACCACTACATAAAGAGAGACACCACAACACTACATAAAGAGAGACACCACACCACTACATAAAGAGAGACACCACACCACTACATAAAGAGAGACACCACAACACTACATAAAGCGAGACACCACAACACTACATAAAGAGAGACGCCACAACACTACATAAAGAGAGACACCACAACACTACATAAAGAGAGACACCACAACACTACATAAAGAGAGACGCCACAACACTACATAAAGAGAGACACCACAACACTACATAAAGAGAGACACCACAACACTACATAAAGAGAGACAACACTACATAAAGAGAGACACCACAACACTACATAAAGAGAGACACCACAACACTACATAAAAAGAGACGCCACAACACTACATAAAGAGAGACGCCACAACACTACATAAAGAGACACCACAACACTACATAAAGAGAGACACCACAACACTACATAAAGAGAGACACCACAACACTACATAAAGAGAGACACCACAACACTACATAAAGAGAGACGCCACAACACTACATAAAGAGACACCACAACACTACATAAAGAGAGACACCACAACACTACATAAAGAGAGACACCACAACACTACATAAAGAGAGACGCCACAACACTACATAAGAGACACCACAACACTACATAAAGAGAGACACCACAACACTACATAAAGAGAGACGCCACAACACTACATAAAGAGAGACGCCACAACACTACATAAAGAGAGACACCACAACACTACATAAAGAGAGACACCACAACACTACATAAAGAGAGACACCACAACACTACATAAAGAGAGGCACCACAACACTACATAAAGAGAGACGCCACAACACTACATAAAGAGAGACACCACAACACTACATAAAGAGAGACACCACAACACTACATAGAGAGAGACACCACAACACTACATAAAGAGAGACACCACAACACTACATAAAGAGAGACACCACAACACTACATAAAGAGAGACACCACAACACTACATAAAGAGAGAAGCCACAACACTACATAAAGAGAGACACCACAACACTACATAAAGAGAGACACCACAACACTACATAAAGAGAGACACCACAACACTACATAAAGAGAGAAGCCACAACACTACATAAAGAGAGACACCACAACACTACATAGAGAGAGACACCACAACACTACATAAAGAGAGACCTAAGACGACAACACAGCATGGTAGCAACACCACATGACGACAACATGGCAGCAACACAACATGGTAGCAGCACAAAACATGGTACAAACATTATTGGGCAACAGACAACAGCACAAAGGGCAAGAAGGTAGAGACAACAATGCATCACATGAAGCAGCCACCCAAAGGACCTCCATCCAGCCAGCCAACATGGGCCAGCATCTCTGTGGAACACTTTAGACACCTTGTAGAGTCCATGCCCCTGATGAAATGAGGCTGTTCTGAGGGCAAAAGGTGGTGCGATGGGGTGGGTTTCCCTCAGGTTCACACTCACTCTGTGAGACACACAAAAACCACACGCGCGAACATGTTTCCCTCTCTCTGGTTCATGCTTGTGGAGGGTGAAAGGATTACAGGGCTTCCAGTAGCCAGACAGGATTACAGGGCTTCCAGTAGCCAGACAGGATTACAGGGCTTCCAGTAGCCAGACAGGATTACAGGGCTTCCAGTAGCCAGACAGGATTACAGGGCTTCCAGTAGCCAGACAGGATTACAGGGCTTCCAGTAGCCAGACAGGAAGTAACACTCCTCTCTCTAGTCTGCCGCTACACTCCAACAGGAACTGTTCACGCATCTTTGGATCCAGTTCCACGTTGGGAAAACAGTGTTGGATCCAGTCTTTCCACGTTGGGAAAACAGTGTTGGATCCAGTTCCACGTTGGGAAAACAGTGTATATATTTGCACATTTCATTCTCTCCTCCTCCGTTTGTTGGCATTAATCAGGGAGGGGACGGTTTTGATTTTAGAGGTTACGAAGGCATTAGCCTGGTCCCAGATCTGTTTTGTGCTGTCTTGCCAACTCCTATGGTCATTCTCAAAGTGGCAAGACCGTACAAACAGATCTGGGACCAGGCTAGGAAGACATTCTCTTATAGAGAGGAAAAGATGGAGAGGGAGAGGGAGAGACCGAACCACTGTGCTTGGGAAAAAGTCTTGACAGTGCACATGAGGAAACAGACAGTGCTATCTAATCCAGTACTGTCTGATAGTGTCCCCTAGATGGGGGTGTTGCATTGTACAGATTCAGACTACCAGTCCGGTAAAATGTGTTAGCATAATGTTTCAGATTTTTATCATATTTCTACTGTGTACTTGAGCTTGTGTCCTCAAAAGTGGCTACACCTCAGCAATGTATAACTATTTTTACCAGAAAGGTGAGATTTTAATCTTTCTTGGAGTATGCAGCATTACTAGTTATTGTTTATGGTCCTTTCATGATAAATAATTACTTTCAGGGACTACGTAGGTTACGTTTTAGATTACATTTAGTTACATTTTAAGAGTTAACGAATAATAAATTCAGTATAAACAGGAAAAGGAAACAAAAAATAAGTGGCCACCTGGAGGAAATGATGCTTGAAATAACACATGTAGTAACCAAAACACTCTTGGCATTCTCTTAACCAGCTTCATGAAGTAGTCACCTGGAATGCATTTCAATTAACAGGTGTGCCTTCTTAAAAGGTCATTTGTGGGATTTCTTTCCTTCTTAATGTGTTTGAGCCAATCAGTTGTGTTGTGACAAGGTTGGGGGGATATACAGAAGATAGCCCTATTTGGTAAAAGACCAAGTCCATATTATAGCAAGAACAGCTCAAATAAGCAAAGAGAAACGACAGTCCATCATTACTTTAAGACATGAAGGTCAGTCAATCCGGAAAATGTAAAGAACTTTGAAAGTTTCTTCAAGTGCAGTCGCAAAAACCATCAAGTGCTATGATGAAACTGGCTCTCATGAGGGCCGCCACAGGAATGGAAGACCCAGAGTTACCTCTGCTGCAGAGGATAAGTTCTTTAGAGTTACCAGCCTCAGATATTGCAGCCCAAATAAATGCTTCACAGAGTTCAAGTAACAGACACATCTCAACATCAACTGTTCAGAGGAGACTGCGTGAATCAGGCCTTCATGGTCGAATTGCTGCAAAGAAACCACTACTAAAGGACACCAATAAGAAGAAGAGACCTGATTGGGCCAAGAAACACGAGCAATGGACATTAGACCGGTGGAAATGTGTCCTTTGGTCTGGAGTCCAAATTTGAGATTTTTGGTTCCAAACTCCGTGTCTTTGTGAGACGCGGTGTGGGTGAGCGGATGATCTCCGCATGTGTAGTTCCCACCATAAAGCATGGAGGAGGAGGTGTTATGTGTGCAAAGCTGTCATGAAGGCAAAGGGTGGCTATTTGAAGAATCAAAAATATAAAATATATTTTGATTTGTTTAACACTTTTGTTGGTTACTACTAGGGCTGCACGATATATTGTTTCAGCATCGACATTGCGATGTATGCATCCGCAATAGTCACATCGCAGAACGTGCGATTTAGTAAGGTAAACATACATCAGTCTACAATATACAGTGGGGAGAACAAGTATTTGATACAATCAATCAATCAATTTTATTTTATATAGCCCTTCTTACATCAGCTAATATCTCGAAGTGCTGTACAGAAACCCAGCCTAAAACCCCAAACAGCTAATAATGCAGGTGTAGAAGCACGGTGGCTAGGAAAAACTCCCTAGAAAGGCAAAACCTAGGAAGAAACCTAGAGAGGAACCAGGCTATGAGGGGTGGCCAGTCCTCTTCTGGCTGTGCCGGGTGGAGATTATAACAGAACCATGCCAAGATGTTCAAAAATGTTCATAAGTGACAAGCATGGTCAAATAATAATCAGGAATAAATCTCAGTTGGCTTTTCATAGCCGATCATTAGAGTTTAAAACAGCAGGTCTGGGACAGGTAGGGGTTCCATAACCGCAGGCAGAACAGTTTAAACTGGAATAGCAGCAAGGCCAGGCGGACTGGGGACAGCAAGGAGTCACCACGGCCGGTAGTCCCGACGTATGGTCCTAGGGCTCAGGTCTCTCAGTTGGCTTTTCATAGCCGATCATTTAGAGTTGAAAACAGCAGGTCTGGGACAGGTAGGGGGTTTCGTAGCCGCAGGCAGAACAGTTGAAACTGGAATAGCAGCAAGGCCAGGCGGACTGGGGACAGCAAGGTGTCATCATGCCCGGTAGTCCTGACGTATGGTCCTAGGGCTCAGGTTCTCAGAGAGAAAGAGAGAACGAGAGAATTAGAGAGAGCATACTTAAATTCACACAGGACACTGGATAAGACAGGAGAAGTACTCCAGGTATAACCAACTAACCCCAGCCCCCCGACACATAAACTACTGCAGCATAAATACTGGAGGCTGAGACAGGAGCGGTCCGGAGACACTGTGGCCCCATCCGAAGAAACCCCGGACAGGGCCAAACAGGAAGGATATAACCCCACCCACTCCGCCAAAGCACAGCCCCCCGCACCACTAGAGGGATATCCCCAACCACCAACTTACAATCCTGAGACAAGGCCGAGTATAGCCCACAGAGGTCTCCACCACAGCACAAACCAAGGGGGGGCGCCAACCCAGACAGGAAGATCACGTCAGTAACTCAACCCACTCAAGTGACGCACCCCTCCCAGGGACGGCATGAAAGAGCACCAGCAAGCCAGTGACTCAGCCCCTGCAACAGGGTTAGAGGCAGAGAACCCCAGTGGAGAGGGGAACCGGCCCGGCAGAGACAGCAAGGGCTGTTCGTTGCTCCAGCCTTTCCGTTCACCTTCACACTCCTGGGCCAGACTACACTCAATCATATGACCTACTGAAGAGATAAGTCTTCAGTAAAGACTTAAAGGTTGAGACCGAGTCTGCGTCTCTCACATGGGTAGGCAGACTGTTCCATAAAAATGGAGATCTATAGGAGAAAGCCCTGCCTCCCGCTGTTTGCTTAGAAATTCTAGGGACAATTAGGAGGCCTGCGTCTTGTGACCGTAGCGTACGTATTGGTATGTACGGCAGGACCAACTCGGAAAGATAGGTAGGAGCAAGCCCATGTAACGCTTTATAGGTTAACAGTAAAACCTTGAAATCAGCCCTTGCCTTAACAGGAAGCCAGTGTAGGGAAGCTAGCACTGGAGTAATATGATCAAATTTCTTGGTTCTAGTCAGGATTCTAGCAGCCGTATTTAGCACTAACTGAAGTTTATTTAGTGCTTTATCCGGGTAGCCGGAAAATAGAGCATTGCAGTAGTCTAATCTAGAAGTAACAAATGCATGGATTAATTTTTCTGCATCATTTTTGGACAGAAAATTTCTGATTTTTGCAATGTTACGTAGATGGAAAAAAGCTGTCCTTGAAACAGTCTTGATATGTTCGTCAAAAGAGAGATCAGGGTCAAGAGTAACGCCTAGGTCCTTCACAGTTTTATTTGAGACGACTTTACAACCATCAAGATGAATTGTCAGATTTAACAGAAGATCTCTTTGTTTCTTGGGACCTAGAACAAGCATCTCTGTTTTGTCCGAGTTTAAAAGTAAAAAGTTTTCAGCCATCCACTTCCTTATGTCTGAAACACAGGCTTCTAGCGAAGGCAATTTTGGGGCTTCACCATGCTTCATTGAAATGTACAGCTGTGTGTCATCCGCATAGCAGTGAAAGTTAACATTATGTTTTCGAATAACATCCCCAAGAGGTAAAATATATAGTGAAAACAATAGTGGTCCTAAAACGGAACCTTGAGGAACACCGAAATGTACAGTTGATTTGTCGGAGGACAGACCATTCACAGAGACAAACTGATATCTTTCCGACAGGTAGGATCTAAACCAGGCCAGAACTTGTCCGTGTAGACCAATTTGGGTTTCCAGTCTCTCCAAAAGAATGTGGTGATCGATGGTGTCAAAGGCAGCACTAAGGTCTAGTAGCACGAGGACAGATGCAGAGCCTCGGTCTGACGCCATTAAAAGGTCATTTACCACCTTCACAAGTGCAGTCTCAGTGCTATGATGGGGTCTAAAACCAGACTGAAGCATTTCGTATACATTGTTTGTCTTCAGAAAGGCAGTGAGTTGCTGCGCAACAGCTTTTTCTAAAATTTTTGAGAGGAATGGAAGATTCGATATAGGCCGATAGTTTTTTATATTTTCCGGGTCAAGGTTTGGCTTTTTCAAGAGAGGCTTTATCACTGCCACTTTTAGTGAGTTTGGTACACATCCGGTGGATAGAGAGCTGTTTATTATGTTCAACATAGGAGGGCCAAGCACAGGAAGCAGCTCCTTCAGCAGTTTAGTAGGAATAGGATCCAGTATGCAGCTTGAAGGTTTAGAGGCCATGATTATTTTCATCATTGTGTCAAGAGATATAGTACTAAAACACTTAAGTGTCTCTCCCGATCCCAGGCCCTCGCAGAGTCTTGCAGATCCAGGACAGCTAAGCCCTGGAGGAATACGCAGATTCAAAGAGGAGTCCGTAATTTGCTTTCTAATGGTCATGATCTTTTCCTCAAAGAAGTTCATGAATTTATCACTGCTGAAGTGAAAACCATCCTCTCTTGGGGAATGCTGCTTTTTAGTTAGCTTTGCAACAGTATCAAAAAGAAATTTTGGATTGTTCTTATTTTCCTCGATTAATTTGGAAAAGTAGGATGATCGAGCAGCAGTGAGGGTTTTCTGCACTGCCGATTTTGCAGGTTTTCCTACTTACAAAGCATGTAGAGGTCTGTAATTTTTATCATAGGTACACTTCAACTGTGAGAGACGGAATCTAAAACAAAAAATCCAGAAAATCACATTGTATGATTTTTAAGTAATTAATTTGTATTTTATTGCATGACATTAGTATTTGATCACCTACCAACCAGTAAGAATTCCGGCTCTCACAGACCTGTTAGTTTTTCTTTAAAAAGCCCTCCTGTTCTCCGCTCATTACCTGTATTAACTGCACCTGTTTGAACTCGTTACCTGTATAAAAGACACCTGTCCACACACTCAATCAAACAGACTCCAACCTCTCCACGATGGCCAAGACCAGAGAGCTGTGTAAGGACATCAGGGATACAATTGTAGTCCTGTACAAGGCTGGGATGGGCTACAGGACAATAGGCAAGCAGCTTGGTGAGAAGGTAACAACTGTTGGCGCAATTATTAGAAAATGGAAGAAGTTCAAGATGACGGTCAATCACCCTCGGTCTGGAGCTCCATGCAAGATCTCACCTTGTGGGGCATCAATGATCATGAGGAAGGTGAGGGATCAGCCCAGAACTACACGGCAGGACCTGATCAATGACCTGAAGAGAGCTGGGACCACAGTCTCAAAGAAAACCATTAGTAACACACTACGCCGTCATGGATTAAAATCCTGCAGCGCACGCAAGGTCCCCCTGCTCAAGCCAGCGCATGTCCAGGCCCGTCTGAAGTTTGCCAATGACCATCTGGATGATCCAGAGGAGAAATGGGAGAAGGTCATGTGGTCTGATGAGACAAAAATAGAGCTTTTTGGTCTAAACTCCACTCGCCGTGTTTGGAGGAAGAAGAAGGATGAGTACAACCCCAAGAACACCATCCCAACCGTGAAGCATGGAAGTGGAAACATCATTCTTTGGGGATGCCTTTCTGCAAAGGGGACAGGACGACTGTACCGTATTGAGGGGAGGATGGATGGGGCCATGTATCGCGAGATCTTGGCCAACAACCTCCTTCCCTCAGTAAGAGCATTGAAGATGGGTCGTGGCTGGGTCTTACAGTATGACAACGACCCGAAACACACAGCCAGGGCAACTAAGGAGTGGCTCCGTAAGAAGCATCTCAAGGTCCTGGAGTGGCCTAGCCAGTCTCCAGACCTGAACCCAATAGAAAATCTTTGGAGGGAGTTGAAAGTCCGTATTTCCCAGCGACAGCCCCGAAACCTGAAGGATCTGGAGGAGTTTGCCAAAATCCCTGCTGCAGTGTGTGCAAACCTGGTCAAGACCTACAGGAAACGTATGATCTCTGTAATTGCAAACAAATATTAAGTTCTGCTTTTCTGATGTATCAAATACTTATATCATGCAATAAAATGCAAATTAATTACTTAAAAATCATACAATGTGATTTTCTGGATTTTTGTTTTAGATTCCGTCTCTCACAGTTGAAGTGTACCTATGATAAAAATTACAGACCTCTGCATGCTTTGTAAGTAGGAAAACCTGCAAAATCGGCAGTGTATCAAATACTTGTTCTCCCCACTGTATGTGTTAAACTAGCATTATATCTTAATTTACTCCGATTTATGGGTTATTGGATACACAGATTATTATTATTATTTTAAACACGGAGTTGGTTGCTGCACGTGGTTGACATGCAGGCTCTGCTTGCGCGTGTCGAAATGATGATCGAGGAACAGGCAAAAAAGACCGAAATTGAGAATTTGGTTGCAAAAAGAAATGCATCGTCAATTATATGGAAATATTTCGGCTACAGACAGGATGATGTTAACCAAAAACAGGTACTTTGTCTAGAGTGCCTTGCAATTGTTGCCACAACACGAGGCAACACGACCAATTTGTTTGATCATTTAAGGCAGCACAACAAATCTTCGTATGACGAGTGCAAAGCATCTCAATGCCCTCCAAAGCATCTCAATGCCCTCCAAAGCATCTCAATGCCCTCCAAAGCATCTCAATGCCCTCCAAAGCATCTCAATGCCCTCCAAAGCATCTCAATGCCCTCCAAAGCATCTCAATGCCCTCCAAAGCATCTCAATGCCCTCCAAAGAATCTCAATGCCCTCCAAAGCATCTCAATGCCCTCCAAAGCATCTCAATGCCCTCCAAAGCAGAAATCTATTTCGGATGCCTTTGACAGTATTACACCATACGAGGAAGGTTCCAAACGGCAGAGAGAAATCACAGATTCAATAACATTTCACGTCGCCAAAGACATGGTACCAATTAACACGGTTACCAAAGAGGGTATTAAAAACATGATCCGGTCGCTTGACAAGCGGTGTGTAATGCCATCACGCAACTATGTTTCTCAAGTTGCCATCCCAGAGTTGTACGAGAAATGCAAGGCACAAGTTGAAACAGAGCTGTCACAAGTGGAATATTATACATCAACGATGGACTTGTGGTCCAGCCGGACAACGGAGCCCTACGTAAGTCTGACCGTACACTTTATTAATGAGGACTTCCACCTGAAAAGTCGCTGTTTGCAAACTGCATTTTTCCCAGAGGATCATACATACATCCTGTATTTTTTTCATATCGCAATATATATCGCAGAAAAACAAAATATCGCAATGTCAGTTATTTACAATATCGTGCAACCCTAGTTACTACATGATTCCATGTGTGTTATTTCATAGTTTTGATGTCTTCACTATTATTCTACAATGTAGAAAATAGTAAAAATAAAGAAAAACCCTGGAATGAGTAGGTGTTCTAAAGCCTTTGACCGGTAGTGTATGTAAACTAAACCCTTTAAACATTATATTATATATTAAACATGAATTTCAACAATGTATTTGTTTTTTTAAGCTGTTAAATACAGACTTCTGGTGCCAAATCCCGGGGGGGGGGATATATGGCCAATATACCATGGCTAAGGGCTTTTCTTACGCACGACGCAACACAGAGTGCCTGGATACAGCCCTTAGCCGTGGTATATTGGCCATATACCACAAACCCCTGAGGTGCCATATTGCTATTATAAACTGGTTACCAACGTAATTAGAGCAGTAAAAATACATGTTTTGTCATACCCGTGGTATACGGTCTGATATACCACGGCTTTCAGCCAATCAGCATTCAGGGCTCAAACCACCCAGTTTATAATAATGCATAATAGACAGTGGGGAGAACAAATACTTGTTCTCTCCACTGTATGTCTTATTTGTTGATAAGTACAACTAACTTCTCTAGAGCCTGTAAATTCTCAACAGTTTTTTTATCACTATTGTGACTGATGGGATTAAATGGGTTAATTCACCTGTCTATTCTATTAGCCCTACTGATGTGATGGGATGGGGACGCCTGTTTTAAATAATGATCTGGTAGTGGATTAATACACAGCCGTGTGTGTGTGTGTGTGTGTGTGTGTGTGTGTGTGTGTGTGTGTGTGTGTGTGTGTGAGAGAGCGTGCGCGCGCAGATTGGATTGCTCGTCGTCAGTCTCTCTTTGTCTGTCTTGTTGTGTGAATAAGTGGTTCAGGACATCGACTCACAGTTGAGTTGTGCCATCACAGGAAGTTGGCGGTCGATCCACTTCCTGTTTGTGTCTCAGCATAGAGAAGCAGAAACAGTCCCATTCCTCTTGGGGAGACAATACACAAACAGACACACACACACACACACAGTCACACACAGTCACACAGATACACACAGTCACACAAATACACACAGTCACACAGACACACGAACAGTCACACAGACACACACACACACACAGTCACACAGATACACACACACACACACACACACACACACACACACACACACACACACACAGTCACACAGATACACGAACAGTCACACAGACACACCCTGTGTGTTAGCCAGTCTTCATGTAGCAACTGTTATCCGTGTGACTGAGTAGTGGCAGCAGGTGTCAGTGACTCAGTGTGGAGGAGGGAGAAGAGTCTTGCTGTGACCAGCCATTCCTCAAAGACTAAAGATGGAATCATTTCACTGCAAATGCTGAGTGAGGGCCATTCTAATTTTCCTGTTCATAACGGGTAACTTTTTTTTTTCCGGTCGAAGTCTACGCAAATCTGACAATCTACAACAACAACAACAACAACAACTGTCTGTCTACTCTCTACCACCCCACTGGCGACTAGGCTACCACTGACTGACTGCCAGACAGACTGCTCTGCTCCCAGGTAGCATGGAGACAGAGGTAGGATGGGAACGCTCTGTGTGCTCTGGGATTAGCCTACAAGTTGATTTCCTTTGTGTCTGTTATCATGGGTTATCAGATTTTTTTTTTTTTTGTGTGATTTTTTTTGTTTGTTGGTATTCTTTCTTAAAACTGTATTGTTGGTTAAGGGCTTGTAAGTAAGCATTTCACTGTAAGGTCTACACCTGTTGTATTCGGCGCATGTGACAAATACGATTTTGATTTTGATTTGATCTGGTGAACTGGCTAATGGGACCCTTCATTGGGCTGCTGCTGTAGCACAGCTCTTCATCAGCCAGACATGGAACCATGCTCTTCATCAGCCAGACATGGAACACCTGGAGAGAGAACGGGTTCTGGTTTAGTTTAATGTATTTTAATGTCTGTTAAATGCTAACGGGAAACATTTTGGGAACACGCAGTATTGGGTAACATAGGCTACTGCCAGAGATATTCATGGCATCCTGTTCCATATACTATTCCTCCTTTTGACCAGAGCAGTGCACTATATCAGGAATAGCCTGCCATTTGGGACGCACATTTACGCCCACAGTGAACCATTAGTCTTGTATTGTGGTAGATCTGGTAGTTCTGGTAACTTTTGTAACTCTGGTAACTCTTGGTAACCCTGGTAACTCTGGTAACCCTGGTAACTGTGGTAACTCTTGTAACTCTGGTAACCCTGGTAGCTCTGGTAACTCTGGTAGCTCTGGTAACTCTGGTAACTCTGGTAACCCTGGTAACTCTTGTAACTCTGGTAACTCTGGTAACTGTGGTAACTGTGGTAACTCTGGTAACTCTGGTAACCCTTGTAACTCTGGTAACTCTGTGTCACGCTCTGGCTCCGGGACTGTGTAGTTTGAGCCAGGGTGTATTCATTTGGTTGTGTTGGGTATAGGGTGTGTTCATTTGGTTGTGTTTGGTTTTGGTTGTAGTGTCTTGTCTCGTCATGTGACTCCCAATCGGAGGTAACGAGTGTCAGCTGTCGGCTCGTTATCTCTGATTGGGAGCCATATTTAAACTGTCAGTGTTCACCTTAGGGTTGTGGGTTTTTGTTCCTTGTTTCAGTCTGTGTACTGAGGACTTCACTATCCGTCATTGTTTATTGTTTTCTCGTTCGTGCACTTTAACTTTAATAAAGTCATGTTCGCTACAAACGCTGCGCTTTGGTCCACTCCTTCCGTAGACGGCCGTGACAGAAAAACCCACCACAAAAGGACCAAGCAGCGTATACAGGAACACCCGCAGGAGAGAACGCTGGTGGATGTCCTCCTCGGCTGGGGACATATTACGCAGGAGGAGGCCGTCCGGTACCGGAGGGCGATGAAGGGGGAGAACCTGGCAGGAGAGGAGCAACGGCGTCAGCAGGGCCATCGTCGGAAGGACGAGAGGCACCCCCAATAATTTTTTAGGGGGGGGCACACGGCATGGGCGACTGGGCAGCAGGAGGCTGCCACAGGGAGATGTGGAGAGAAGGCTATCGGATTACGGGGAGCCATTGGCGAGTAGAGGGAGGAAGTTGTTGTGGCACGGCGTGAGAGACTGATGTGTGTTACCAGTCCGGTCCGGCCCGTTCCTGATCCCCAGTTAAGGCCAGTGGTGTGTGTTCCCGGTACGGACCGGCCTGTTCCTACTCCACGCACCAAGCCCACGGTGTGCGTCGCCAGTCCAGCCCGGCCTGTTCCTGCTCCACGCACTAAACCTACGGTGTGCGTCGCCAGCCCGGCCCGGCCTGTTCCTGCTCCACGCACCAAGCCTACGGTGTGCGTCGACAGCCCTGCCCGGCCTGTTCCTGCTCCACGCACTAAACCTACGGTGTGCGTCGCCAGCCCAGCCCGGCCTGTTCCTGCTCCACGCACGAAACCTACGGTGTGCATCGCCAGCCCTGCCCGGCCTGTCCCTGCTCCACGCACTAAGTTAATGGTGCGCGTCGCCAGCCCAGCCCGGCCTATCCCTGCTCCACGCACAAAGCCTACGGTGTGCGTCGCCAGCCCAGCCCGGCCTGTCCCTGCTCTACGCACAAAGCCTACGGTGTGCGTCGCCAGCCCAGCCCGGCCTATCCCTGCTCCACGCACCAAGCCTACGGGGTGCGTTGCCAGCCCAGCCCGGCCTGTCCCTGCTCTACGCACAAAGCCTACGGTGTGCGTCGCCAGCCCAGCCCGGCCTGTCCCTGCTCTACGCACAAAGCCTACGGTGTGCGTCGCCAGCCCAGCCCGGCCTATCCCTGCTCCACGCACCAAGCCTACGGGGTGCGTTGCCAGCCCAGCCCGGCCTGTCCCTGCTCTACGCACAAAGCCTACGGTGTGCGTCGCCAGCCCAGCCCGGCCTGTTCCTGCTCCACGCACAGAACCTACGGTGTGCGTCGCCAGCCCGACCCGGCCTGTTCCTGCCACTCGCACCAAACCAGGGGGTGCGAGTCGCCAGCCTGGTCCAGCCCGTTCCTGCTACTCGCACCAAGCCAGGGGTACGAGTCGTCGGCCTGGTCCAGCCCGTTCCTGCTACTCGCACGCAAGCCAGGGTGCGAGTTGTCGGCCTGGTCCAGCCCGTTCCTGCTACTCGCACCAAGCCAAGGGTGCGAGTCGTCAGCCTGGTTCAGCTCGTCCCTGCTACTCGCACCAAGCCAAGGGTGCGAGCCGTCAGCCTGATCCAGCCCATTCCTGCTACTCGCACCAAGCCAGGGATGCGAGTCTTCAGCCTGGTGAGGCCTGTTCCGGCTCCACGCACCAGGCAAAGGGTGCGTATCGTCTGCCAGGTCCGGTCCATTCCTACCTCACGCGCCAAGCCAGGGGTGCGCGTTGGAGGTCCTGATCCAGCAAGCGGGGTCAGATCGGACCGGGGGCACTACGGGGGGAGTGAAGTGGGGTGGTGGTCAAGCCCGGAGCCGGAGCCGCCTCCGAGGAGCAACACCCACCCAGCCCTCCCCTATTTTGGGGTGTAGGCGCGGTCGGAGTCCGCGCCTTTAGGGGGGGGTACTGTCACGCTCTGGCTCCGGGACTGTGTAGTTTGAGCCAGGGTGTATTCATTTGGTTGTTTGGGTATAGGGTGTGTTCATTTGGTTGTGTTTGGTTTTGGTTGTAGTGTCTTGTCTCGTCATGTGACTCCCAATCGGAGGTAACGAGTGTCAGCTGTCGGCTCGTTATCTCTGATTGGGAGCCATATTTAAACTGTCAGTGTTCACCTTAGGGTTGTGGGTTTTTGTTCCTTGTTTCAGTCTGTGTACTGAGGACTTCACTATCCGTCATTGTTTATTGTTTTCTCGTTCGTGCACTTTAACTTTAATAAAGTCATGTTCGCTACAAACGCTGCGCTTTGGTCCACTCCTTCCGTAGACGGCCGTGACACTCTGGTAACTCTGGTAACTCTGGTAACTGTGGTAACTGTGTTAACTCTGGTAACTGTGGTAACTCTGGTAACTGTGGTAACTCTAACTCTGGTAACTCTGGTAACTCTGGTAACCCTGGTAACTGTGGTAACTCTGGTAACTGTGGTAACTCTGGTAACCCTGGTAACTGTGGTAACTCTGGTAACTGTGGTAACTGTGTTAACGCTGGTAACCCTGGTAACTCTGGTATCTGTGGTAACTCTAGTAACTGTGGTAACTCTGGTAACCCTGGTAACTCTGGTAACTGTGGTAACTCTGGTAACTGTGGTAACTGTGTTAACGCTGGTAACTCTGGTAACTCTGGTAACTGTGGTAACTCTAGTAACTGTGGTAACTCTGGTAACTGTGGTAACTCTGGCCTTTTATTTCTTCCTTTTTGCAGAATGCTATCCTTGTAGTTGGATAGAATTTGGGATTCTGTAATACCATGGGACCTTTACTTATAATGATATAAATATACCACCCACTCCCAGACAAAACTATATTATTTATGTGACAAAGGATGCGGCTTGGATCTGTTACAGTGAATGAATATGATAGCATTCACTCTCCCCCTCCAGCCGGGTATCGTGTCTCCCTTCAAGCGTGTGTTTCTGAAGGGAGAGAAGGGTCGGGATAAGAAGGCTCAGGAGAAGGCTACAGAACGCCGTGCCCTCCACACCTTCTCCCTCTCCGTCCCGGACCACCGCATCGACCCTGACATCCTGCTCAATGACTACATCGAGAAAGAGGTCAAGGTAACTACAGGGCCTCACTGTGTGTGTGTGTGTGTGTGTGTATGTGTGTGTGTGTGTGACTGTGTTTGGTTTTACTCTCCTTGTGGGCACCAGAAGTCCTCACAAGGATTGTAAAACAAGGACAATTCGGGGACATTTCGCCAGTCCCCACAAGGAACAATATTATTTTAGGCTGATGAGTTAGGGTTACAATGAAGGTTACATTTAGGATTAGGGTTTGGGATTAGGTTTAGGGTTTGGGATTAGGTTTAGGGTTTGGGATTAGGGTTAGGGTTTGGGATTTAGGGTTAGGGTTAGGGTTTGGGATTAGGGTTTGGGATTAGGGTTAGGGTTTGGGATTAGGTTTAGGGAATTAGGTTTAGGGTTTGGGATTAGGGTTAGGGTTTGGGATTTAGGGTTAGGGTTTGGGATTAGGCTTAAGGTAATTGTTTGGTCCCCACAAGGATAGTAAAACAAAAGTGTGTGTGCTCATTGACTACATAGAGAAAGGGGTCAAGCTGAGAGGTTAGAGGTCAAGGCTAGCAGGACCAGGGCCCTAATAGGTCTGAAATGATACACTATTCCCTCTGTAGGTAGTGCACTACTTTTGACCAGAGGCCAGGTGCATCCAAAATGGAACCCTGTTCCGTATATAGTGCACTACTTAGTTTTGACCAGGGCCAATGGGTAGAGACATATGGCAAAAGTAGTGCCCTATATAGGGGATAGTGTGCTATTTGGGATGTACCCTATGAGTATGTGGATGTGTCATAAAGTGTTCATACCTCTTGACCTATTCCACATTGTTTTGTGTTACAGCTTGAATTCAAAATGGATTAAATGGATTTTTTTCTCTCTCACCCATCTACACATAATACCCCAAAATGAAAACATGCCATTTATTGAAAATGAAATACAGAAATATATCATTTTCATAAGTATTCACACCCTTGAGTCAATACTTTGTAGAAGCACTATTGGCAGCGATTACAGCTGTGAGTCTTTCTGGGTAAGTCTTTAAGAGCTTTCCACCTGGATTGTGCAACATTTGCCCATTTTTTATTATTTTTAAGAAATGTCAAGCTCTGTCAAATTGGTTGTTGATCATTGCTAGACAGCCATTTTCAGGTCTTGCCATAGATTTTCAAGCCAATTTAAGTCAAAACTGTAACTCGGCCACTCAGGAACATTCACTGTCTTGTTGGTAAGCAAATCCAGTGTATATTTGGCCTTGTGTTTTAGGTTATTGTCCTGCTGAAATGTGAATTCATTTCCCAGTGTCTGGTGGAAAGCAGACTGAACCAGGTTTTACTCTAGGATTGTTCCTGTTTATCTTTTATCCTGAAAAACTACCCAGTCCTTAACAATGACAAGCATACCCATAACATGATGCAGCACCACTATGCCTGAAAATATGGAGAGTGGTACTCAGTATTGGATTTGTCCCAAACATAAAACCTTCCATTCAGGCCATAAATGTATTGCTTTGCCACATTTTTTGCAGTATTACTTTAGTGCCTTGTTGCAAACGGAATGCATGTTTAGAAATATTTTTAATTATGTACAGGCTTCCTTCTTTTCACTCTGTCATTTAGGTTAGTATTGTGGAGTAACTACAATGTTGTTGATCCATCCTCAGTTTTCTCCTATCACAGCCATTAAACTCTGTAACTGTTTTAAAGTAACTATTGCCCGCATGGTGAAATCCCTGAGTGGTTTCCTTCCTCTCCGGCAACTGAGTTAGGAAGGAAGCCTGTATCTTTGAAGTGACTGGGTGTATTAATACACCCATCCAAAGTGTAATTAATAACTTCACCATGTTCAAAGGGATATTCAATGTCTGCTTTTATTTTATTTTAGGTGCCCTTCTTTCCGAGGCATTGGAAAACCTCCCTGGTCTTTGTGGTTGAATCTGTGTTTGAAATTCCCTGCTCGACTGAGGGACCTTAAATAAAATTGTATGTGTGGGGTACATAGATGAGGTAGTCGTTCAAAAATCATGTTAAACACTGTTATTGCACACAGTGTGATTCCATACAAGTTATGTGACTTGTTAAGCACGTTCTTACTCCTGAACTTATTTAGGCTAGCTATGACAAAGGGGTTGAATACTTATTGACTCAAGACACTTCAGCTTTTCATTAAAACATTTTTTTTTAAATAACTGTATGTTGCTCTGGATAAGAGCGTCTGCTAAATGACTGAAATGTTAAAAAATTCATTTGGAAAAACATAATTCCGCTTTGACATTACGGGGTGTTGTGTGTGGGCAAGTGACAACATCTCAATTTAATCCATTTTCAATTCAGACTGTAACACAAGGTGTGTGAATACTTTCTGAAGGCCCTGCATACCTGTATGTTTCTGGTAGGTGATATGTACCATGCTGGGCTGAAGAATACATTTTCTCTATTTAGTCCCTGTTCTAATCACATCCATGGAAATGAACACACGTGTGTGTGTGTGTGTGTGTGTGTGTGTGTGTGTGTGTGTCTGTGTGTGTGTGTGTCTGTGTGTCTGTGTGTCTGTGTGTGTGTGTCTCTGTGTGTGTGTGTGTGTGTGTGTCTGTCTGTCTGTCTGTCTGTCTGTCTGTGTGTGTCTCTGTGTGTGTGTGTGTGTGTGTGTGTCTGTCTGTCTGTCTGTGTGTGTGTGTCTGTGTGTCTGAGTCTGTGTGTGTGTGTGTGTGTGTCTGTGAGTGTGTCTGTGTGTGTGTGTCTCTGTGTGTGTGTGTGTGTCTGTCTGTCTGTCTGTGTGTGTGTGTGTGTGTCTGTGAGTGTGTCTGTGTGTGTCTCTGTGTGTGTGTGTGTGTGTCTGTCTGTCTGTCTGTGTGTGTGTGTGTGTGTGTGTTCTGTAGTACTTGGGCCAGCTGATGTCAGTACCTGGCTACCTGAACCCCTCCAGTAGAACAGAGGTGTTACAGCTCATCGACAATGCCAGGGTAAGCTTTGCTTTCTAAAAGACAATCATTTTTAAGTCCGTACTTTACTCACACAGAAAAAGGTTAGTTAAAAATGGGTCCTTTTGTATAAAGCCTCTGATACCTTTATTTGATGTTACAGTAAAACACATCTGAAAGCACTGTGTTCATACTAGGGCTGACCCCATTTAGTCGACTGGTCCATTGTTTGGTCGATAGGCTGTTGGTCGACCGAGATTTTCTTTTGTCGAGCAGTTGCAAATAGATTTTCTTTTCATGGTGCACAAGACGCCTGTCTGATTCTCAGTGGACCACAGGGACAGTCCATCACTCTTAAGACGTGTGATACTGAAATTAATACAGTAATATGGTTTATATTATGTCAAAAATAATGGTGCAACAAAATTTTATAACATGCGCTTTCTCCCACGTTGGATAGCGGTAGCAGTCCGCGATTCTGAAACGTAATCTTCAGTGCGCCGTTGAAATTGGCGCCTTTCCCTATGTTGCTATTTGCATAATAGCAAAGTTAACCAGCGATATTGGTGTTGAGAAAATTGAGGAGAGAGGATTAGGTCTGTAATCTATAGCGTAACTGTTAAATGTGCCTGGCTTTTTTAAATTATCCTTATATATCTACAGAAATTAGACAGATCCTGCTTCTTCTGTTGCATGTTTGAGTGTTTTGTTTAATGAGCACCGAGCCTCACGCAACCCGCAAAATGTTGAATAAAGCAATTTAACAAATTCGGCTGTTTTACATCTTTGCTATACTGTAATAAAGGCTTTACAAAAAAAAAAATATATATATTTGTTAGAACAGACTCTCTGGTATTACGTATAATTTATTTAATGTTTACACTGTTCCAAACGGGCAGAAAAATTATATGGTATCTAACAGCACCTGTCTGTCACACATAATATGCAGGCAGCTCTAGCTCCTAGACCCTCCTTTATCTATCTCCTTATTGTTATTACAATTATTGTTATGATCATTATAATTCAATATATATATATATATATATATATATATATATATATATATAGATTTTATTGGTCGGGACAGGACTAAAACATTAAGTTGTTAGAGATAGGAGAGTCATGGGATATATTGTACCTCTGATATATTCGATTTGCCATGAAGTATGTTACAAACAAACAAATGTTAGGCATAAATGCAAGGTTGTCAGATAAGTTAACGTTAGAATCATGGGATATATTGTGTTGCCATGGAAACAACATCGATGAAACTGCAATGTCATTTCCTGGTCATTACCCAGAAGTCCCACCAGTTGGCGGGTCAGCTGACGTCTGAGCAGGATGCAGTGGTTAGTCTGTCTGCGTACAACGTGAAGCTGGTGTGGCGGGACGGAGAGGACATCATCCTGCGTGTTCCCATCCACGACATCGCTGCCGTGTCGTACATACGAGACGACTCACTACACCTGGTGGTGCTCAAAACAGGTAAATACCTCACTACACCTGGTGGTGCTCAAAACAGGTAAATAAATCACTGCACCTGGTGGTGCGCAAAACAGGTAAATACCTCACTACACCTGGTGGTGCTCAAAACAGGTAAATAAATCACTGCACCTGGTGGTGCTCAAAACAGGCAAATACCTCACTACACCTGTTGGTGCTCAAAACAGATAAATACCTCACTACACCTGGTGGTGCTCAAAACAGGTAAATAAATCACTGCACCTAGTGGTGCTCAAAACAGGTAAATACCTCACTACACCTGGTGGTGCTCAAAACAGGTAAATACCTCACTACACCTGGTGGTGCTCAAAACGGGTAAATACCTCACTACACCTGGTGGTGCTCAAAACAGGTAGATGCGTAGATACCCGGTGGGGAACCGTCACAGCCTTGTAGGCCTTCAGAGAAGGATTGATACAAATGTATATCTTTTTTTAAATACAATTTCGTTTTAATTTCTATTTCATCTTTACAATAATTGTAATAATTTTCTGATTTCATCTCTTCAGTTTGTGTTGGAAAGAGAAGGGTTAATACTGAATAGAAAAATATATCCAATCAGGATATTCTTTGGTGGTGTCCGGGTAGAAAAATCTAGCTAGCTCAGCCAGCCATTGGCTAGGCCTTCAGAAGCTGGACAAAAGGCCTCTGCCATTCAACTCTATTAGAGCAGAATGTTGGAGTGACAGTGGAATGAACAAATCACATTTTGACTTGCAATGGGTGGGACTATTTAAAATAAAAAAATAGTTGTGTCTAGGCCTTCTTGAAGACGCAAGAGGTAATTAATTAATAATACAGAATAACAGGCTGATAATCAGCCAATACAGTAGGTGGTGGCAATACACTAATAGGTTGTAGTCTGCCATAAAACCTTAAAGAAGAAGAAAAATACAAATAATCAGTGTCGCAAGCAGTAGTTTACCCACGCTAACGCTAGGAATGTTAGCTAGCTTGTGTTGTAGTAGTGTGATAATGTTACCTAGCTTGATGTGACACTGTTGTCGCTATTGGTGAATGTGTGATAGTGGTGTTGGCTACCATAAGTTGTGAGAACAGTGCATTATTTTATGCTGTTTGTCATGTTATGGCCAATGCCGGTTCTGTCTCTGAAGCGCGGCCAGGCCTGTTTGATTCATTCATAATGTAATCAAAAAAGTATTGCTCCTCCTTCACTAGAACTAGAATGGTCCGACTACAGAAGTGATGCTATGTTTTCTGTTATTTCCTATAAAAATAATTTGGGGGATACAACGTATTGGAAGAGTTTTGGTCCCTCTGAAAGCCTAGGTCCTATAGTCACAGTTCGCCACTGTAGATACCTGACTACACCTGGTGGTGCTCAAAACCGGTAGATACCTCACTACAACTGGTGGTGCTCAAAACCAGTAGATACCTCACTACACCTGGTGGTGCTCAAAACCGGTAGATACCTCACTACACCTGGTGGTGCTCAAAACCAGTAGATACCTCACTACACCTGGTGGTGCTCAAAACCGGTAGATACCTCACTACACCTGGTGGTGCTCAAAACCAGTAGATACCTCACTACACCTGTTGGTGCTCAAAACCGGTAGATACCTCACTACACCTGGTGGTGCTCAAAACCGGTAGATACCTCACTACACCTGGTGGTGCTCAAAACCAGTAGATACCTCACTACACCTGGTGGTGCTCAAAACCGGTAGATACCTCACTACACCTGGTGGTGCTCAAAACCGGTAGATACCTCACTACACCTGGTGGTGCTCAAAACCGGTAGATACCTCACTACACCTGGTGGTGCTCAAAACCAGTAGATACCTCACTACACCTGGTGGTGCTCAAAACCAGTAGATACCTCACTACACCTGGTGGTGCTCAAAACCGGTAGATACCTCACTACACCTGGTGGTGCTCAAAACCGATAGATACCTCACTACACCTGGTGGTGCTCAAAACCAGTAGATACCTCACTACACCTGGTGGTGCTCAAAACCGGTAGATACCTCACTACACCTGGTGGTGCTCAAAACCGGTAGATACCTCACTACACCTGGTGGTGGTCAAAATAGGTACAGTGCCTTCAGAAAGTATTCACAGCCGTTGACTTTTTCCACATTTTGTTGTTACAGCCTGAATTGTTTTGTGTTACTGGCCTACACACCAATACCCCATAATGTCAAAGTGGAATTATGTTTTTAGAAATGTGTACAAATTAATAAAAAATGTAAAGCTGAAATGTCTTGAGGATTCAACCCCTTTGTTATGGCAAGCCTAAATAAATTCAGGAGTAAAAACTTGCTTAATAAGTTGCATGGACTCACTCTGTGTGCAATAATAGTGTTTAACATGATTTTTGAATGACTACATCATCTCTGTACCCCACACATACAATTTTCTGTAAGGTCCCTCAGTCGAGCAGTGAATTTCAAACACAGATTCAACCACAATGACCAGGGGGGTTTTCCAATGCCTCACAAAGAATGGCACCTATTGGTAGATGGGTAAAAATAAGAAAAGCAGACATTGAATATCACTTTGAACATGATGATGTTATTAATTACACTTAGGATGGGTGTATCAATACACCCAGTCACTACAAAGATACAGGCATCCTTCCTAACTCAGTTGCCGGAGAGGAAGGAAACCACTCAGGGATTTCACCATGAGGGCAATGATGACTTTAAAACAGTTACAGAGTTTAATGGCTGTGATAGGAGAAAACTGAGGATGGATCAACAACATTGTAGTTACTCCACAATACTAACCTAATTGACAGAGTGAAAAGAAGGAAGCCTGTACAAAATAAAAATATTCCAAAACATGAATCTGGTTTGTAATAAGGCACCAAAGTAAAACTGCAAAAAATATGGCAAAGAAATGTACTTTGTCCTGAATACAAAGCATTATGTTTGGGGCAAATCCAACGCATCACTGAGCATATTTTCAAGCATGGTGGTGGCTGCATCATGTTATGGGTATGCTTGTCATCGGCAAGGACTAGGGAGTTTTGGGGGGGGGGATAAAAATAAACGGAATAGAGCTAAGCACAGGCAAGATCCTAGAGGAAAACCTGGTTCAGTCTGCTTTCCACCAGACACTGGGAGACAAATTCACCTTTCAGCAGGACAATAACCTAAAACACAAGGCCAAATATACACTGGAGTTGCTTACCAAGACGACAATTAATGTTCCTCAGTGGCCTAGTTACAGTTTTTTTATTTAAATCGGCATGAAACTCTATGTCAAGATTTGAAAATGGCGGTCTAGCAATGATCAACAACAAACTTGAAAGAGTTTGAAGAAATGTTTAAAGAATAATTGGCAAATATTGTACAATCCTGGTGTGCAAAGCTCTTAGAGACTTACCAAGAAAGACTCACAGCTATAATCGCTTCCAAAGGTCCTAGAGGAGAACCAGACACTGGGAGACAAATTCACCTTTCAGCAGGACAATAACCTAAAACACAAGGCGAAATATACACTGGAGTTGCTTACCAAGACGACGTTGAATGTTCCTGAGGGACCGTTACAATTTTTACTTAAATTGGCTTGAAAATCTATGCCAAGGCTTCAAAATGGTTGTCTAGTAATGATCAATAACCAACGTAACAGAGCTTGAGGAATAAAAAATAAAAAAGTGCAAATATTGTACAATCCAGGTGTGCTCAGCTGTACCTCAGCTGGTAGAGCACGGCGCTTGTAACGCCAAGGTAGTGGGTTCGATCCCCGGGACCACCCATACACAAAAAATGTATGCACGTATGACTGTAAGTCGCTTCGGATAAAAGCGTCTGCTAAATGGCATATTATTATTATTATTATTATTGCAAAGCTCTGGATAAGAGCGTCTGCTAAATGACTAAAATGTAAAATGTAAATGAGATATTTCTGTATTTCATTTTCAATATATTAGCAAAATGTTCAAAAAATATGTTTTCACTTTGTCATTATGGGGTATCAATTTTGAATTCAGGCTGTAACACAACAAAATGTGTAATAAGTCAATGGGTGTGAATACTGTCTGTAGTGAATACTGTCTGTAGTGAATACTGTCTGTAGTGAATACTGTCTGTAGTGAATACTGTCTGTAGTGAATACTGTCTGTAGTGAATAATGTCTGTAGTGAATACTGTCTGTAGTGAATACTGTCTGTAGTGAATACTGTCTGTAGTGAATACTGTCTGAATGCACTGTAGCCTCCTCACTACACCATGTCGCTCTGGATACGAGCGAGCGTTTGCTAAATGTTAATGTGCTCTGTATGTTGTGTTCTCCAGCCCAGGAGGCTGTCCCAACACCTGTCCAATACACACACACACACACACATACACACACACACACACACACACACACACACACACACATATCAAATCGAGCTTTATTTATACAGCACATTTCACACAGGGAATGCAACGCAATGTTCTTCATAGGAAAAAAAAACAATACAAAAACAAATGAAAATAAAAGCTGAAATTTACAACATAAAATAAAAAACAAAAGAATAACAAAAACTGAACAACTTAAGAGGAAAAGCGAAGCTAAAAATATGCTTTTTAAGACCTCTTTTAAATATGTCCACAGTTTCGTCCCCCCTCAGGTTCTCTGGCAGGCTGGGGGCATAGTAACTAAAGGCTGCCTCTCCATGCCTCTTGGTCCTGGGCTTTGGGGTAGTTAAAAGGCCAGTGCCAGAGGACCTAAGGGACCTACTGGGTACATAACTTAAAAGCATATCTGACATGTACTGGGGTGCAGAATCGTGGATTCATTTAAAAACCAATAGAAGAATCTTAAAATGTATTCTAAAACTCACAGGCAGCCAGTGCAGAGACCTTAAACCGGTGTAATGTGTGCTCTCCGTCTGGTCTTGGTCAGTACCCGTGCTGCAGCATTCTGTATGTTTTGCAGTTGACCAATGGCTTTCTTGGGTAGACCAGACAGGAGAGCATTACAGTAGTCAAGCCTGCTTGTAATAAAAGCATGGATGAGTCTCTCTGTATCAGCCTGAGAGAGAAACGGCCGCACCTTGGCAATATTCCTCAGGTGGTAAAAAGCTATGTTGGTGACATTTCTAATGTGTGATTTGAAATTGAGTTCAGAATCTAAAATAACACCTGGGTTTTTTACCTGGTGTTTTATCTTTATTGCCTGTGAATTAAAATGTGTGGCCAGATTCTCTCTCTGTGCTTTGGCTCCAACAATAAGTACCTTGGTCTTGTCTTGATTTAGCTGGAGGAAGTTCTGAGCCATCCAAGTATTGTGCCCCCTACTGCTGATCAGGTGTATTTATTTGAATAATAATAATAATAATAATATGCCATTTAGCAGACGCTTTTATCCAAAGCGACTTAGTCATTCGTGCATACATTTTTGTCCCGGGGATCGAACCCACTACCTTGGCGTTACAAGCGCCGTGCTCTACCAGCTGAGCTACAGAGGACCATATGAATGATAGGTATGCTGTGCAATGAATAGATTTGTTTTTTAATGTGAAATTAATATGGTTAGTGGAAAAGTGCAGTGAATAGTGCCACTTTTTTAGGACGTCGATATAAATGAATGTATTTATGGTTTGTCATTTTGTCTTGCCTTTTAATCATTATATGTGTTATTGTTTTTACCATCGAGGACCACTTTGGAAACAAGCGTTTTAATTAATACTTTCAAGTGATATCCTCTGGGTCCACATTGTACATTTTGTTGTATATGTCTGTTACCCAAAATAAATTCAATTAAACTAATACAGTCTAATAATTTATCCGTGGAGCCAAAATTCCTCTGGTGACACAGAAATGTAAAGTTGTGTATCATCTGCGTAGCAGTGAAAATCAATGCTGTGTTTTCTAATAACGCTGCCAAGCGGTAACATATATAAACTGAACAGTACCAGACCCAAAATTGAACCTTGTGGAACGCCACGTGATATGTATTTTCTCTTCAGTTATGTTCACCAAGGGTGACAAACTCTCGACCGGTTAAATAGGTCCTAAACCAATTTAGAACTGGACAGGAGAGGCCAACCCACCTCTCCAGTCTGTCCAGAAGGACATCATGGTCAACAGAGGCCAACCCACCTCTCCAGTCTGTCCAGAAGGACATCATGGTCAACAGAGGCCAACCCACCTCTCCAGTCTGTCCAGAAGGACATCATGGTCAACAGAGGCCAACTCACCCCTCCAGTCTGTCCAGAAGGACATCATGGTCAACAGAGGCCAACCACCTCTCCAGTCTGTCCAGAAGGACATCATGGTCAACAGAGGCCAACCCACCTCTCCAGTCTGTCCAGAAGGACATCATGGTCAACCCACCTCTCCAGTCTGTCCAGAAGGACATCATGGTCAACAGAGGCCAACCAACCTCTCCAGGCTGTCCAGAAGGACATCATGGTCAACAGAGGCCAACCCACCTCTCCAGTCTGTCCAGAAGGACATCATGGTCAACAGAGGCCAACCCACCTCTCCAGTCTGTCCAGAAGGACATCATGGTCAACAGAGGCCAACCCACCTCTCCAGTCTGTCCAGAAGGACATCATGGTCAACAGAGGCCAACTCACCCCTCCAGTCTGTCCAGAAGGACATCATGGTCAACAGAGGTCAACCACCTCTCCAGTCTGTCCAGAAGGACATCATGGTCAACAGAGGCCAACCCACATCTCCAGTCTGTCCAGAAGGACATCATGGTCAACAGTGTCAAATGCAGCACTTAAATCCAAGAGTACAAGGACAGAGAGCTGTTTGGCATCTGTGTTTGGCTCTAAGATCATTTACCACTTTACAGTTTTTACAATCACTTTGGCACTAATTTCAGAACCTTGACGTCATTTTTCAAAACTCTAGACACAAAACTCAAAACGGTCATCACTTGTAACACAGGCTGTCCAATGTTCAAAACGTTGCATTGTGCATTCATATCTTTAAAGAAATCTTGCACTTGCGCAATCATTGGTTCAAAAAACAAATGTATTGTGAAATACCAATGAAACGTTAATTTAGATCACCCACACACAAGCAACCGATAGTTTCACTGTGTCATTGTTTGTACAGTCATTAAATATTGTAGTACAAAATAGGTGATACATGTTTTATTATGGTACTACATGTAAATACATCCCTGTAAAAGTACTGCAGTAGTAGAGAGAATACTACAGACACAGTGGAATCATTGAACAAAATCTGAAATATATTGATGAAAAACAATACAGTACTGTAAAACATCAAATGCAGTGTTCCTCAACTTGCTTGCTTGTACTGTAAAAAGCAAAACATAGGAGTGATTACTGTACTTCTACATTTTCATCAACTCTGTCTTGTGGATTTGGCCACAGGTTCTCATCTACATCACAATGGATGTTTTCATTAGCCGAACATCTTGGAAAAAACCTTCGGGCATGGCGAATCCAGGCCTGACACTGGTCTGCCGTGATGTCATTGCATGCGTCATCCTTGTCTTGGCATAATGTTTAGTGCATGCTGACGACTTACCGGTTCTCATTGCGGAAAGTTGTGATTATTGAGGCAACGGTTGACCTTCTGAGGTTTGGTTGTATCATTGTAGCCGCCTCAGTCATTGTCATGCCATGATTTATGACATGGTCTACAACTATTGCTCGGATTTCAATGGACACTCTTTGCTGTTGCTGCCGCTGTCTTGGTCCGTGGCCTTGTCCTCTACCACGTTCCCCCACACCTCTCAAACGAGGCCCACGACCACCTCTCAGATGGGGTGCTTGTCCCCTGCCATTCCTTTGAAGGTCAGTCAATACAGAACATTTCAAGAACTTTGAAAGTTTCTTCAAGTGCAGTCACAAAAACCATCAAGCGCTATGATGAAACTGGCTCTCATGAGGACCGCCACAGGAATGGAAGACCCAGAGTTACCTCTGCTGCAGAGGATAAGTTCATTAGAGTTACCAGCCTCAGAAATTGCAGCCCAAATAAATGCTTCACAGAGTTCAAGTAACAGACACATCTCAACATCAACTGTTCAGAGGGGACTGTGTGAATCAGGCCTTCATGGTTGAATTGCTGCAAAGAAACCACTACTAAAGGACACCAATAAGAAGAAGAGACTTGCTTGGGCCAAGAAACATGAGCAATGGACATTAGACCTGTGGAAATGTATCCTTTGGTCTGGAGTCCAAATTAGAGATTTTTGGTTCCAACTGCCGTGTCTTTGTGAGACGCGGTGTGGGTGAACGGATGATCTCCGCATGTGTATTTCCCACCGTAAAGCATGGAGGAGGAGGTGTTATGGTGTGGGGGTGCTTTGCTGGTAACACTGTCTGATTTTATTTAGAATTCAAGGCACACTTAACCAGCATGGCTACCACAGCATTCTGCAGCGATACGCCATCCCATCTGGTTTGGGCTTAGTGGGACTATCATTTGTTTTTCAACAGGACAATGACCCAAAACACACCTCCAGGCTGTGTAAAGGCCACTCTGATAAAAACCAGTCCCGTGCTAATGTTCTTAGAGACTTGGGAACCAAGCTGGAGTTACCAGTGTGGCCCTGTCACCTGGACATGTTGAAGCACTGTACTGTCTTCACGACTAGAATAAAAACCTCCAGGCTTCCTTCATAAGTGGCAATTTATTGGGAAAAAAATTTAAGAATTACAGGGGGCAGTTTGGAGAAAAAAGAAAAAAAATCCCGTCTGAATCGTCCTCTGGAATAATGGACATTCTAGAGTATAACCAACGTTCTCTAGTAATACTAGTCCCGTGCGACTAGGTCTTTGGTCACGTGCACGCGATGCATACATGTGTCACGTAAAGAGAGCAAGGGTTGAGGGAGTAGGGAATGTTTTTCCTAAATAAATGACGGATTTCGGTAACAGAACTTTTCAGTCAGAAACGGCTGTAATTATGAGGCAGCCACAGCAACACGGACAGCGCGATAAACACTGTTGATGTTCTGTGGTGGTCGCTGCAGCAGGGAGGAGAGAGAGACGACGGGTGCTAGTCAGTCACTGTGGTGGTCGCTGCAGCAAGGAGGAGAGGGAGACGACGGGTGCTAGTCAGTCACTGTGGTGGTCGCTGCAGCAAGGAGGAGAGAGAGACGACGGGTGCTAGTCAGTCACTGTGGTGGTCGCTGCAGCAGGGAGGAGAGAGAGACGACGGGTGCTAGTCAGGTTCTGTGGTGGTCGCTGCAGCAAGGAGGAGAGAGAGACGACGGGTGCTAGTCAGTCACTGTGGTGGTCGCTGCAGCAGGGAGGAGAGGGAGACGACGGGTGCTAGTCAGGTTCTGTGGTGGTCGCTGCAGCAGGGAGGAGAGGGAGACGACGGGTGCTAGTCAGTCACTGTGGTGGTCGCTGCAGCAGGGAGGAGAGAGAGACGTCGGGTGCTAGTCAGTCACTGTGGTGGTCGCTGCAGCAGGGAGGAGAGAGAGACGACGGGTGCTAGTCAGTCACTCGCTCACTGTGTTTTTTTTTTTTTTTAACACAGTCTGAGCTCGGCCCGGCACAATCAAATCAATTGCTGGTCAGACTCCCTCTAGTCATTTGTGTGTCTTAATGATTATAATCAAACCATGCGCTTAAAGCATCAGACAAGCTCGGTGCATATAGTTGCTCTTATTAAAACACATAGGGATGTGTCTATATATGGAAAAATAGGTTTTAAAAATCGATTGGTCGAAAGAACAGACCAAGATTTTATTTAGTCAGGGACAGTCCTATTGAGGTCCCAGCTGTGAACGCTGCTCGCAAACCGAGAGTAGACCGAGTGTAGCCAGTACACTATTCTGTTGTGTGTGTGTGTGTGTGTGTGTGTGTGTGTGTGTGCGCGCGGACACACACAACTGTTGTCCCAGACCCTCAGCTCTCTGGCTGAGAGTGGAGCTGTACTGGTAGAGGTCTGCTGTCTGCTAGTACTGGCTGTGGATAACAAGGTACCGTTGGGGGGGCTGTCTGCTAGTACTGGCTGTGGATAACAAGGTACCGTTGGGGGGGGGGGTACCTAAAAGAGTAGCTTTCTGCATGAGCAACAGCTAATGGGCCATCCTAAAAAACTAAATGTTGTATTCCAGACGGCAGCAGAGGAGCTGTGTCTCATGCTCAGCCAGGTGTTCCAGATAGTTTACACTGAGTCCACTATAGACTTCCTGGACAGAGCCATCTTTGACGGAGCCACCACCCCCACCAGGCACCTCTCCCTCTACAGTGGTGAGGTTCAATTTAAGTTATGTTCTGCTGTTAATACTAGGAGCAGGAATACATACTGGGATTAGGCTCTGCTGTTAATACTAGGAGCAGGAATAAATACAGTGGGGGGGGATTAGGCTCTGCTGTTAATACTAGGAGCAGGAATAAATACAGTGGGGGGGATTAGGCTCTGCTGTTAATACTAGGAGCAGGAATAAATACAGTGGGGGGGATTAGGCTCTGCTGTTAATACTAGGAGCAGGAATAAATACAGTGGGGGGGGATTAGGCTCTGCTGTTAATACTAGGAGCAGGAATAAATACTGGGATTAGGCTCTGCTGTTAATACTAGGAGCAGGAATAAATACAGTGGGGGGGGGGGATTAGGCTCTGCTGTTAATACTAGGAGCAGGAATAAATACAGTGGGGGGATTAGGCTCTGCTGTTAATAGTAGGAGCAGGAATAAATACAGTGGGGGGGGGGTTAGGGTTAGGGTTAGGGTTAGCCCTAACCCCTCCAGTCTGTCCAGAAGGACATCATGGTCAACAGAGGCCAACCACCTCTCCAGTCTGTCCAGAAGGACATCATGGTCAACAGAGGCCAACCCACCTCTCCAGTCTGTCCAGAAGGACATCATGGTCAACCCACCTCTCCAGTCTGTCCAGAAGGACATCATGGTCAACAGAGGCCAACCCACCTCTCCAGGCTGTCCAGAAGGACATCATGGTCAACAGAGGCCAACCCACCTCTCCAGTCTGTCCAGAAGGACATCATGGTCAACAGAGGCCAACCCACCTCTCCAGTCTGTCCAGAAGGACATCATGGTCAACAGAGGCCAACCACCTCTCCAGTCTATCCAGAAGGACATCATGGTCAACAGAGGCCAACCCACCTCTCCAGTCTGTCCAGAAGGACATCATGGTCAACAGAGGCCAACCACCTCTCCAGTCTGTCCAGAAGGACATCATGGTCAACAGAGGCCAACCCACCTCTCCAGTCTGTCCAGAAGGACATCGTGGTCAACAGAGGCCAACCACCTCTCCAGTCTGTCCAGAAGGACATCATGGTCAACAGAGGCCAACCCACCTCTCCAGTCTGTCCAGAAGGACATCATGGTCAACAGAGGCCAACCCACCTCTCCAGTCTGTCCAGAAGGACATCATGGTCAACAGAGGCCAACCACCTCTCCAGTCTGTCCAGAAGGACATCATGGTCAACAGTGTCAAATGCAGCACTTAAATCCAAGAGTACAAGGACAGAGAGCTGTTTGGCATCTGTGTTTGGCTCCAAGATCATTTACCACTTTACAGTTTTTTTTACAATCACTTTGGCACTAATTTCATAACCTTGACGTCATTTTTCAAAACTCTAGACACAAAACTCAAAACGGTCATCACTTGTAACACAGGCTGTCCAATGTTCAAAACATTGCATTGTGCATTCATATCTTTAAAGAAATCTTGCACTTGCACAATCATTGGTTCAAAAAACAAATGTATTGTGAAATACCAATGAAACGTTAATTTAGATCACCCACACACAAGCAACCGATAGTTTCACTGTGTCATTGTTTGTACAGTCATTAAATGTTGTAGTACAAAATAGGTGATACATGTTTCATTATGGTACTACATGTAAATACATCCCTGTAAAAGTACTGCAGTAGTAGAGAGAATACTACAGACACAGTGGAATCATTGAACAAAATCTGAAATATATTGATGAAAAACAATACAGTACTGTAAAACATCAAATGTAGTGTTCCTCAACTTGCTTGCTTGTACTGTAAAAAGCAAAACATAGGAGTGATTACTGTACTTCTACATTTTCATCAACTCTGTCTTGTGGATTTGGCCACAGGTTCTCATCTACATCACAATGGATGTTTTCATTAGCCGAACATCTTGGAGAAAAAAACTTCGGGCATGGCGAATCCAGGCCTGACACTGGTCTGCCGTGATGTCATTGCATGCGTCATCCTTGTCTTGGCATAATGTTTAGTGCATGCTGACGACTTACCGGTTCTCATTGCGGAAAGTTGTGATTATTGAGGCAACGGTTGACCTTCTGAGGTTTGGTTGTATCATTGTAGCCGCCTCAGTCATTGTCATGCCATGATTTATGACATGGTCTACAACTATTGCTCGGATTTCATTGGACACTCTTTGCTGTTGCTGCCGCTGTCTTGGTCCGTGGCCTTGTCCTCTACCACGTTCCCCCACACCTCTCAAACGAGGCCCACGACCACCTCTCAGATGGGGTGCTTGTCCCCTGCCATTCCTTTGAAGGTCAGTCAATACAGAACATTTCAAGAACTTTGAAAGTTTCTTCAAGTGCAGTCACAAAAACCATCAAGCGCTATGATGAAACTGGCTCTCATGAGGACCGCCACAGGAAAGAAAGACCCAGAGTTACCTCTGCTGCAGAGGATAAGTTCATTAGAGTTACCAGCCTCAGAAATTGCAACCCAAATAAATGCTTCACAGAGTTCAAGTAACAGACACATCTCAACATCAACTGTTCAGAGGGGACTGTGTGAATCAGGCCTTCATGGTCGAATTGCTGCAAAGAGACCACTACTAAAGGACACCAATAAGAAGAAGAGACCTGCTTGGTCCAAGAAACATGAGCAATGGACATTAGACTGGTGGAAATGTGTCCTTTGGTCTGGAGTCCAAATTGGAGATTTTTGGTTCCAACCGCCGTGTCTTTGTGAGACGCGGTGTGGGTGAACGGATTATCTCCGCATGTGTATTTCCCACCGTAAAGCATGGAGGAGGAGGTGTTATGGTGTGGGGGTGCTTTGCTGGTAACACTGTCTGTGATTTTATTTAGAATTCAAGGCACACTTAACCAGCATGGCTTCCACAGTATTCTGCAGCGATACGCCATCCCATCTGGTTTGGGCTTAGTGGGACTATCATTTGTTTTTCAACAGGACAATGACCCAAAACACACCTCCAGGCTGTGTAAAGGCCACTCTGATAAAAACCAGTCCCGTGCTAATGTTCTTAGAGACTTGGGAACCAAGCTGGAGTTACCAGTGTGGCCCTGTCACCTGGACATGTTGAAGCACTGTACTGTCTTCACGACTAGAATAAAAACCTCCAGGCTTCCTTCATAAGTGGCAATTTATTGGGAAAAAAAATAAAGAATTACAGGGGGCAGTTTGGAGAAAAAAATATAATCCCGTCTGAATCGTCTTCTGGAATAGCGGACATTCTAGAGTATAACCAACGTTCTCTAGTAATACTAGTCCCGTGCGACTAGGTCTTTGGTCACGTGCACGCGATGCATACATGTGTCACGTAAAGAGAGCAAGGGTTGAGGGAGTAGGGAATGTTTTTCCTAAATAAATGACGGATTTCGGTAACAGAACTTTTCAGTCAGAAACGGCTGTAATTATGAGGCAGCCACAGCAACACGGACAGCGCGATAAACACTGTTGATGTTCTGTGGTGGTCGCTGCAGCAGGGAGGAGAGAGAGACGACGGGTGCTAGTCAGTCACTGTGGTGGTCGCTGCAGCAGGGAGGAGAGAGAGACGACGGGTGCTAGTCAGTCACTGTGGTGGTCGCTGCAGCAGGGAGGAGAGAGAGACGTCGGGTGCTAGTCAGGTTCTTTGGTGGTCGCTGCAGCAGGGAGGAGAGAGAGACGACGGGTGCTAGTCAGTCACTGTGGTGGTCGCTGCAGCAGGGAGGAGAGGGAGACGACGGGTGCTAGTCAGTCACTGTGGTGGTCGCTGCAGCAGGGAGGAGAGAGAGACGACGGGTGCTAGTCAGTCACTGTGGTGGTCGCTGCAGCAGGGAGAGAGAGACGACGGGTGCTAGTCAGTCACTGTGGTGGTCGCTGCAGCAGGGAGGAGAGGGAGACGACGGGTGCTAGTCAGTCACTGTGGTGGTCGCTGCAGCAGGGAGGAGAGAGAGACGACGGGTGCTAGTCAGTCACTGTGGTGGTCGCTGCAGCAGGGAGGAGAGAGAGACGACGGGTGCTAGTCAGTCACTGTGGTGGTCGCTGCAGCAGGGAGGAGAGAGAGACGACGGGTGCTAGTCAGTCACTGTGGTGGTCGCTGCAGCAGGGAGGAGATGGAGACGACGGGTGCTAGTCAGTCACTGTGGTGGTCGCTGCAGCAGGGAGGAGAGAGAGACGACGGGTGCTAGTCAGTCACTGTGGTGGCCGCTGCAGCAGGGAGGAGAGAGAGACGACGGGTGCTAGTCAGGTTCTGTGGTGGTCGCTGCAGCAGGGAGGAGAGGGAGACGACGGGTGCTAGTCAGTCACTGTGGTGGTCGCTGCAGCAGGGAGGAGAGAGAGACGACGGGTGCTAGTCAGTCACTGTGGTGGTCGCTGCAGCAGGGAGGAGAGAGAGACAACGGGTGCTAGTCAGTCACTGTGGTGGTCGCTGCAGCAGGGAGGAGAGGGAGACGACGGGTGCTAGTCAGTCACTGTGGTGGTCACTGCAGCAGGGAGGAGAGAGAGACGACGGGTGCTAGTCAGTCACTGTGGTGGTCGCTGCAGCAGGGAGGAGAGAGAGACGACGGGTGCTAGTCAGGTTCTGTGGTGGTCGCTGCAGCAGGGAGGAGAGGGAGACGACGGGTGCTAGTCAGTCACTGTGGTGGTCGCTGCAGCAGGGAGGAGAGAGAGACGACGGGTGCTAGTCAGTCACTGTGGTGGTCGCTGCAGCAGGGAGGAGAGAGAGACGACGGGTGCTAGTCAGTCACTGTGGTGGTCGCTGCAGCAGGGAGGAGAGGGAGACGACGGGTGCTAGTCACAGTCACTGTGGTGGTCGCTGCAGCAGGGAGGAGAGAGAGACGACGGGTGCTAGTCAGTCACTGTGGTGGTCGCTGCAGCAGGGAGGAGAGAGAGACGACGGGTGCTAGTCAGGTTCTGTGGTGGTAGCTGCAGCAGGGAGGAGAGAGAGACGACGGGTGCTAGTCAGTCACTGTGGTGGTCGCTGCAGCAGGGAGGAGAGAGAGACGACGGGTGCTAGTCAGTCACTGTGGTGGTCGCTGCAGCAGGGAGGAGAGAGAGACGACGGGTGCTAGTCACTCACTGTGGTGGTCGCTGCAGCAGGGAGGAGAGGGAGACGACGGGTGCTAGTCAGTCACTGTGGTGGTCGCTGCAGCAGGGAGGAGAGAGAGACGACGGGTGCTAGTCAGGTTCTGTGGTGGTCGCTGCAGCAGGGAGGAGAGAGAGACGACGGGTGCTAGTCAGGTTCTGTGGTGGTCGCTGCAGCAGGGAGGAGAGGGAGACAACGGGTGCTAGTCAGTCACTGTGGTGGTCGCTGCAGCAGGGAGGAGAGGGAGACGACGGGTGCTAGTCAGTCACTGTGGTGGTCGCTGCAGCAGGGAGGAGAGAGAGACGACGGGTGCTAGTCAGTCACTGTGGTGGTCGCTGCAGCAGGGAGGAGAGAGAGACGACGGGTGCTAGTCAGGTTCTGTGGTGGTCGCTGCAGCAGGGAGGAGAGAGAGACGACGGGTGCTAGTCAGTCACTGTGGTGGTCGCTGCAGCAGGGAGGAGAGGGAGATGACGGGTGCTAGTCAGTCACTGTGGTGGTCGCTGCAGCAGGGAGGAGAGAGAGACGACGGGTGCTAGTCAGGTTCTGTGGTGGTCGCTGCAGCAGGGAGGAGAGGGAGACGACGGGTGCTAGTCAGTCACTGTGGTGGTCGCTGCAGCAGGGAGAGAGAGACGACGGGTGCTAGTCAGTCACTGTGGTGGTCGCTGCAGCAGGGAGGAGAGAGAGACGACGGGTGCTAGTCAGTCACTGTGGTGGTCGCTGCAGCAGGGAGGAGAGGGAGACGACGGGTGCTAGTCAGTCACTGTGGTGGTCGCTGCAGCAGGGAGGAGAGAGAGACGACGGGTGCTAGTCAGGTTCTGTGGTGGTCGCTGCAGCAGGGAGGAGAGGGAGACGACGGGTGCTAGTCAGTCACTGTGGTGGTCGCTGCAGCAGGGAGGAGAGGGAGACGACGGGTGCTAGTCAGTCACTGTGGTGGTCGCTGCAGCAGGGAGGAGAGGGAGACGACGGGTGCTAGTCAGGTTCTGTGGTGGTCGCTGCAGCAGGGAGGAGAGAGAGACGACGGGTGCTAGTCAGGTTCTGTGGTGGTCGCTGCAGCAGGGAGGAGAGGGAGACGACGGGTGCTAGTCAGTCACTGTGGTGGTCGCTGCAGCAGGGAGGAGAGGGAGACGACGGGTGCTAGTCAGTCACTGTGGTGGTCGCTGCAGCAGGGAGGAGAGAGAGACGACGGGTGCTAGTCAGTCACTGTGGTGGTCGCTGCAGCAGGGAGGAGAGAGAGACGACGGGTGCTAGTCAGGTTCTGTGGTGGTCGCTGCAGCAGGGAGGAGAGAGAGACAACGGGTGCTAGTCAGTCACTGTGGTGGTCGCTGCAGCAGGGAGGAGAGGGAGACGACGGGTGCTAGTCAGTCACTGTGGTGGTCGCTGCAGCAGGGAGGAGAGGGAGACGACGGGTGCTAGTCAATCACTGTGGTGGTCGCTGCAGCAGGGAGGAGAGAGAGACGACGGGTGCTAGTCAGTCACTGTGGTGGTCGCTGCAGCAGGGAGGAGAGAGAGACGACGGGTGCTAGTCAGGTTCTGTGGTGGTCGCTGCAGCAGGGAGGAGAGAGAGACGACGGGTGCTAGTCAGGTTCTGTGGTGGTTGCTGCAGCAGGGAGGAGAGGGAGACGACGGGTGCTAGTCAGTCACTGTGGTGGTCGCTGCAGCAGGGAGGAGAGAGAGACGACGGGTGCTAGTCAGTCACTGTGGTGGTCGCTGCAGCAGGGAGGAGAGAGAGACGACGGGTGCTAGTCAGTCACTGTGGTGGTCGCTGCAGCAGGGAGGAGAGAGAGACGACGGGTGCTAGTCAGGTTCTGTGGTGGTCGCTGCAGCGGGGAGGAGAGAGAGACGACGGGTGCTAGTCAGTCACTGTGGTGGTCGCTGCAGCAGGGAGGAGAGGGAGACGACGGGTGCTAGTCAGTCACTGTGGTGGTCGCTGCAGCAGGGAGGAGAGGGAGACGACGGGTGCTAGTCAGTCACTGTGGTGGTCGCTGCAGCAGGGAGGAGAGAGAGGCGACGGGTGCTAGTCAGTCACTGTGGTGGTCGCTGCAGCAGGGAGGAGAGAGAGACGACGGGTGCTAGTTAGTCACTGTGGTGGTCGCTGCAGCAGGGAGGAGAGAGAGACGACGGGTGCTAGTCAGTCACTGTGGTGGTCGCTGCAGCAGGGAGGAGAGGGAGACGACGGGTGCTAGTCAGTCACTGTGGTGGTCGCTGCAGCAGGGAGGAGAGAGAGACGACGGGTGCTAGTCAGTCACTGTGGTGGTCGCTGCAGCAGGGAGGAGAGAGAGACGACGGGTGCTAGTCAGTCACTGTGGTGGTCGCTGCAGCAGGGAGGAGAGAGAGACGACGGGTGCTAGTCAGTCACTGTGGTGGTCGCTGCAGCAGGGAGGAGAGAGAGACGACGGGTGCTAGTCAGTCACTGTGGTGGTCGCTGCAGCAGGGAGGAGAGAGAGACGACGGGTGCTAGTCAGTCACTGTGGTGGTCGCTGCAGCAGGGAGGAGAGAGAGACGACGGGTGCTAGTCAGTCACTGTGGTGGTCGCTGCAGCAGGGAGGAGAGGGAGACGACGGGTGCTAGTCAGTCACTGTGGTGGTCGCTGCAGCAGGGAGGAGAGAGAGACGACGGGTGCTAGTCAGTCACTGTGGTGGTCGCTGCAGCAGGGAGGAGAGAGAGGCGACGGGTGCTAGTCAGTCACTGTGGTGGTCGCTGCAGCAGGGAGGAGAGAGAGACGACGGGTGCTAGTCAGTCACTGTGGTGGTCGCTGCAGCAGGGAGGAGAGAGAGGCGACGGGTGCTAGTCAGTCACTGTGGTGGTCGCTGCAGCAGGGAGGAGAGAGAGACGACGGGTGCTAGTCAGTCACTCGCTCACTGTCTTTTTTTTTTTTTTAACACAGTCTGAGCTCGGCCCGGCACAATCAAATCAATTGCTGGTCAGACTCCCTCTAGTAATTTGTGTGTCTTAATGATTATAATCAAACCATGTGCTTAAAGCATCAGACAAGCTCGGTGCAAATAGTTGCTCTTATTAAAACACATAGGGATGTGTCTATATATGGAAAAATAGGTGTTAAAAATCGATTGGTCGAAAGAACAGACCAAGATTTTATTTAGTCAGGGACAGTCCTATTGCGGTCCCAGCTGTGAACGCTGCTCGCAAACCGAGAGTAGACCGAGTGTAGCCAGTACACTATTCTGTTGTGTGTGTGTGTGTGTGTGTGTGTGTGTGTGTGTGTGTGTGTGTGTGCGCGCGCACACACACACACACAACTGTTGTGTTCTCTGTGTGTGTATTCTCCAGCCCAGGATGCAGGTGTGTCCCTGTGCCCCAAAACCTGTCCTGACCTGTCTGAGTCCCAGACCCTCAGCTCTCTGGCTGAGAGTGGAGCTGTACTGGTAGAGGTCTGCTGTCTGCTAGTACTGGCTGTGGATAACAAGGTACCGTTGGGGGGTACCTAGAAGAGTAGCTTTCTGCATGAGCAACAGCTAATGGGCCATCCTAAAAAAACTAAATGTTGTATTCCAGACGGCAGCAGAGGAGCTGTGTCTCATGCTCAGCCAGGTGTTCCAGATAGTTTACACTGAGTCCACTATAGACTTCCTGGACAGAGCCATCTTTGACGGAGCCACCACCCCCACCAGGCACCTCTCCCTCTACAGTGGTGAGGTTCAATTCAAGTTCTGCTCTGCTTTTAATACTAGGAGCAGGAATAAATACTGGGATTAGGCTCTGCTGTTAATACTAGGAGCAGGAATAAATACTGGGATTAGGCTCTGCTGTTAATACTAGGAGCAGGAATAAATACAGTGGGGGGGGGGGGATTAGGCTCTGCTGTTAATACTAGGAGCAGGAATAAATACAGTGGGGGGATTAGGCTCTGCTGTTAATACTAGGAGCAGGAATAAATACAGTGGGGGGGATTAGGCTCTGCTGTTAATACTAGGAGCAGGAATAAATACAGTGGGGGGGGATTAGGCTCTGCTGTTAATACTAGGAGCAGGAATAAATACAGTGGGGGGGGATTAGGCTCTGCTGTTAATAGTAGGAGCAGGAATAAATACAGTGTGGGGGGGATTAGGCTCTGCTGTTAATACTAGGAGCAGGAATAAATACAGTGGGGGGATTAGGCTCTGCTGTTAATACTAGGAGCAGGAATAAATACAGTGGGGGGGGATTAGGCTCTGCTGTTAATACTAGGAGCAGGAATAAATACAGTGGGGGGATTAGGCTCTGCTGTTAATACTAGGAGCAGGAATAAATACAGTGGGGGGGGATTAGGCTCTGCTGTTAATACTAGGAGCAGGAATAAATACAGTGGGGGGGATTAGGCTCTGCTGTTAATACTAGGAGCAGGAATAAATACAGTGGGGGGGATTAGACTCTGCTGTTAATACTAGGAGCAGGAATAAATACAGTGGGGGGGATTAGACTCTGCCGTTAATACTAGGAGCAGGAATAAATACAGTGGGGGGGGGTTAGGCTCTGCTGTTAATACTAGGAGCAGGAATAAATACAGTGGGGGGGATTAGACTCTGCTGTTAATACTAGGAGCAGGAATAAATACAGTGTGGGGGGGGATTAGGCTCTGCTGTTAATACTAGGAGCAGGAATAAATATAGTGTGGGGGGATTAGGCTCTGCTGTTAATACTAGGAGCAGGAATAATTACAGTGTGGGGGGGAGGATTAGGCTCTGCTGTTAATACTAGGAGCAGGAATAAATACAGTGGGGGGGATTAGGCTCTGCTGTTAATACTAGGAGCAGGAATAAATACAGTGGGGGGGATTAGACTCTGCTGTTAATAATAGGAGCAGGAATAAATACAGTGGGGGGGATTAGGCTCTGCTGTTAATACTAGGAGCAGGAATAAATACAGTGGGGGGGATTAGGCTCTGCTGTTAATACTAGGAGCAGGAATAAATACAGTGTGGGGGGGATTAGGCTCTGCTGTTTATACTAGGAGCAGGAATAAATACAGTGTGGGGGGATTAGGCTCTGCTGTTAATACTAGGAGCAGGAATAAATACAGTGTGGGGGGATTAGGCTCTGCTGTTAATCCTAGGAGCAGGAATAAATACAGTGGGGGGGATTAGGCTCTGCTGTTAATACTAGGAGCAGGAATAAATACAGTGGGGGGGGATTAGGCTCTGCTGTTAATACTAGGAGCAGGAATAAATACAGTGTGTGGGGGGGATTAGGCTCTGCTGTTAATACTAGGAGCAGGAATAAATACAGTGTGGGGGGGGATTAGGCTCTGCTGTTAATACTAGGAGCAGGAATAAATACAGTGGGGGGGATTAGGCTCTGCTGTTAATACTAGGAGCAGGAATAAATACAGTGGGGGGGGATTAGGCTCTGCTGTTAATACTAGGAGCAGGAATAAATACAGTGGGGGGAGGGGGGATTAGGCTCTGCTGTTAATACTAGGAGCAGGAATAAATACAGTGGGGGGGATTAGGCTCTGCTGTTAATACTAGGAGCAGGAATAAATACAGTGTGGGGGGGGGATTAGGCTCTGCTGTTAATACTAGGAGCAGGAATAAATACAGTGGGGGGGGGATTAGGCTCTGCTGTTAATACTAGGAGCAGGAATAAATACAGTGGGGGGGGGGTTAGGCTCTGCTGTTAATACTAGGAGCAGGAATAAATACAGTGGGGGGGGTTAGGCTCTGCTGTTAATACTAGGAGCAGGAATAAATACAGTGTGGGGGGATTAGGAGTTAAAAGTGTTGTTTCTTTTTACTTGATTATAACATCAATCTATGTTTTCTCTCTGATTGTGAAGACGACTCTTCAAGCAAGGTGGACGTTAAGGAAGCCTTTGAAGCGGAGGCCAGCACCTTGTACGGAGCTATAGTTCTGTTTGTGTTCTATAGTTAGTTCCAGGGTTCTAATGCTATAGTTCTGTCTGTGTTCTATAGTTAGTTCCAGGGTTCTAATGCTATAGTTCTGTCTGTGTTCTATAGTTAGTTCCAGGGTTCTAATGCTGTTGTTCTGTGTTGTTTAGGTAGTTCCAGGGTTCTAATGCTATAGTTCTGTCTGTGTTCTATAGTTAGTTCCAGGGTTCTAATGCTGTTGTTCTGTGTTGTTTAGGTAGTTCCAGGGTTCTAATGCTATAGTTCTGTCTGTGTTCTATAGTTAGTTCCAGGGTTCTAAGGCTGTTGTTCTGTGTTGTTTAGGTAGTTCCAGGGTTCTAATGCTATAGTTCTGTCTGTGTTCTATAGTTAGTTCCAGGGTTCTAATGCTGTTGTTCTGTGTTTAGGTAGTTCCAGGGTTCTAATGCTATAGTTCTGTCTGTGTGTTCTATAGTTAGTTCCAGGGTTCTAATGCTGTTGTTCTGTGTTGTTTAGGTAGTTCCAGGGTTCTAATGCTATAGTTCTGTCTGTGTTCTATAGTTAGTTCCAGGGTTCTAATGCTGTTGTTCTCTAGGATTCTAATGCTGTTGTTCTGTGTGTGTTTTCTACAGTTCGTTCCAGGGTTCTCTGGAGGCAGGGGGTAACACTCCGCCCCCCTCCTCCACCCCAGCCTCTCCTCAGACCAAGACAGTCAGCGAGGGAGAGCTGAGTACCACAGCTACAGAGCTGCTGCAAGACTATATGACCACGGTAGGGTGGGTCTGTGTCTCTGGGTGGGTCTGTGTCTCTGTGTGGGTCTGTGTCTCTGTGTGGGTCTGTGTCTCTGGGTGGGTCTGTGTCTCTGGGTGGGTCTGTGTCTCTGGGTGGGTCTGTGTCTGTGTGTCTCTGGGTGGGTCTGTGTCTCTGGGTGGGTCTGTGTCTCTGGGTGGGTATGTGTCTCTGGGTGGGTCTGTGTCTCTGGGTGGGTCTGTGTCTGTGTGTCTCTGGGTGGGTCTGTGTCTCTGTGTGTCTCTCTGTGGGTCTGTGTCTCTGTGTGTCTCTGGGTGGGTCTGTGTCTTTGTGTGGGTCTGTGTCTGTGTGTCTCTGGGTGGGTCTGTGTCTCTGGGTGGGTCTGTGTTTCTGGGTGGGTCTGGGTGGGTCTGTGTCTCTGGGTGGGTCTGTGTCTCTGTGTGGGTCTGTGTCTCTGGGTGGGTCTGTGTCTCTGGGTGGGTCTGTGTCTCTGGGTGGGTCTGTGTCTGTGTGTCTCTGGGTGGGTCTGTGTCTCTGTGTGTCTCTCTGTGGGTCTGTGTCTCTGTGTGTCTCTGGGTGGGTCTGTGTCTTTGTGTGGGTCTGTGTCTGTGTGTCTCTGGGTGGGTCTGTGTCTCTGTGTGTCTCTGGGTGGGTCTGTGTCTCTGGGTGGGTCTGGGTGGGTCTGTGTCTCTGGGTGGGTCTGTGTCTCTGGGTGGGTCTGTGTCTCTGTGTGGGTCTGTGTCTCTGTGTGGGTCTGTGTCTCTGTGTGGGTCTGGGGCTGTGTGTGTATGAGTTTCGGGCTTTGGTCATCCTTTTTTTTAAGCTGCTTTGTTGCATACTCTTTTAGACTACATCATGCAGTACCATATCCTCCAATCAGTGACATTCACCACAATGTCTTCATTCCTCTTCTTCTCTATTAGCTGCGTACCAAGTTGTCCTCTCAGGAGATCCAGCAGTTTGCTACTCTTCTTCATGAGTACCGTAACGGAGCGTCCGTCCATGAGTTCTGTATCAACCTCCGCCTGCTTTACGGGGACAGCAGGAAGTTCCTCCTACTGGGTGAGAACCACTTCCTGGGTCACGGTGTCAAAAGTCACAGGTCAAACCTGGGGGCGTGTTCAGCTCAGCAGCAGGCACCAAACAACTGGACGAAGTGTTTAGAAATGTACCTGTCTGAGCTTGACCGTTTTGCTACGTTGTGCCTTACTGAACACAACACTGCTGTTTTTTTTTTTATCTGCCAAACAATCAATGAAAAGACAGTCAGGGTACATGATGGATATAGGAGTATGTTTTGCACACTTTAACTGTGCATTTTCATTGTGGCCCTCCTGTTCTCAATCCTTTCTCTCCTCCCTCCCATGTCTGAAGCCGTTTATCCAAGAGGAGGACAGCCATCACTTTGAGAACTTCCTGTTTAACACATACAATAAATTATACCCTCTCCCCCCCCTCCCCCCTCTACCCCTGTCTCTCCTCCTCCTCCTCCCCCTCTCCCTTCCTCTCCTCCTCTCACTCCCAGGCCTGAGGCCCTTCATCCCAGAGAAGGACAGCCAGCACTTTGAGAACTTCCTGGAGACCATCGGAGTTAAGGACGGCCGTGGCATCATCACCGACAGCTTCGGACGCTACCGCCGTTCCGCCTCCGACCCAACCACCAATGGGAACGGGGAGGCGGGAGGAGGCAGGTCTGATGAAGGAGATGAGTGGGACCGCATGATCTCTGATATCAGCAACGATATCGAGGCGCTAGGGGTCCGTGTGGAACAAGACTGACCCCTAACCCCTAGACCCTAACCCCTACCCCCAAGGCTGGGCTGCAGCATGGACCAGGAGGGGGGGGGTTACGCCCTACACCCTAACCCCTACCCCCAAGGCTGGGCTGCAGGAGGGTCCAGGAACATTCCTAATGGACCACCTGATGGTGACGGTGTAGTTTTGCTCGCTATTCATACTGGTATTTAGGAGCTTCTAACTAAGACTGTGAATAACTGACGATATACTATCATTATTGTCAGCATCTGCTGTCAGTGACCAGGATAACGCTGTAGTCTGGAGTCTCTCGTCACAATCGATTCCGATTGGCACCCTATTTCCTATACGGAGCACTACTTTAGACCAGAGAATGGCACCCTATTTCCTATATGGAGCAGTACTTTTGACCAGTGCTCTATATAGGGGGAATATAGAATCACCAAAGGAGTGCCTGTCTGATCTTGGAAAATTAAATATTATATTGCCTGAGGATTGATGTAGAGGCATGCTTTACGATCTATCACTTCCTACCAAGGTGTTCTATGTTCTACACTCAGCCTATCACTTCCTACCAAGGTGTTCTATGTTCTACACTCAGCCTATCACTTCCTACCAAGGTGTTCTATGTTTTACACTCAGCCTATCACTTCCTACCAAGGTGTTCTATGTTTTACACTCAGCCTATCACTTCCTACCAAGGTGTTCTATGTTTTACACTCAGCCTATCACTTCCTACCAAGGTGTTCTATGTTCTACACTCAGCCTATCACTTCCTACCAAGGTGTTCTATGTTCTACACTCAGCCTATCACTTCCTACCAAGGTGTTCTATGTTCTACACTCAGCCTATCACTTCCTACCAAGGTGTTCTATGTTCTACACTCAGCCTATCACTTCCTACCAAGGTGTTCTATGTTCTACACTCAGCCTATCACTTCCTACCAAGGTGTTCTATGTTTTAAACACTCAGCCTATCACTTCCTACCAAGGTGTTCTATGTTCTACACTCAGCCTATCACTTCCTACCAAGGTGTTCTATGTTCTACACTCAGCCTATCACTTCCTACCAAGGTGTTCTATGTTCTACACTCAGCCTATCACTTCCTACCAAGGTGTTCTATGTTCTACACTCAGCCTATCACTTCCTACCAAGGTGTTCTATGTTTCACACTCAGCCTATCACTTCCTACCAAGGTGTTCTATGTTCTACACTCAGCCTATCACTTCCTACCAAGGTGTTCTATGTTCTACACTCAGCCTATCACTTCCTACCAAGGTGTTCTATGTTCTACACTCAGCCTATCACTTCCTACCAAGGTGTTCTATGTTCTACACTCAGCCTATCACTTCCTACCAAGGTGTTCTATGTTTCACACTCAGCCTATCACTTCCTACCAAGGTGTTCTATGTTCTACACTCAGCCTATCACTTCCTACCAAGGTGTTCTATGTTCTACACTCAGCCTATCACTTCCTACCAAGGTGTTCTATGTTCTACACTCAGCCTATCACTTCCTACCAAGGTGTTCTATGTTCTACACTCAGCCTATCACTTCCTACCAAGGTGTTCTATGTTCTACACTCAGCCTATCACTTCCTACCAAGGTGTTCTATGTTCTACACTCAGCCTATCACTTCCTACCAAGGTGTTCTATGTTCTACACTCAGCCTATCACTTCCTACCAAGGTGTTCTATGTTCTACACTCAGCCTATCACTTCCTACCAAGGTGTTCTATGTTCTACACTCAGCCTATCACTTCCTACCAAGGTGTTTTACACTCAGCCTATCACTTCCTACCAAGGTGTTCTATGTTTTACACTCAGCCTATCACTTCCTACCAAGGTGTTCTATGTTCTACACTCAGCCTATCACTTCCTACCAAGGTGTTCTATGTTCTACACTCAGCCTATCACTTCCTACCAAGGTGTTCTATGTTCTACACTCAGCCTATCACTTCCTACCAAGGTGTTCTATGTTCTACACTCAGCCTATCACTTCCTACCAAGGTGTTCTATGTTCTACACTCAGCCTATCACTTCCTACCAAGGTGTTCTATGTTTTAAACACTCAGCCTATCACTTCCTACCAAGGTGTTCTATGTTCTACACTCAGCCTATCACTTCCTACCAAGGTGTTCTATGTTCTACACTCAGCCTATCACTTCCTACCAAGGTGTTCTATGTTCTACACTCAGCCTATCACTTCCTACCAAGGTGTTCTATGTTCTACACTCAGCCTATCACTTCCTACCAAGGTGTTCTATGTTTCACACTCAGCCTATCACTTCCTACCAAGGTGTTCTATGTTCTACACTCAGCCTATCACTTCCTACCAAGGTGTTCTATGTTCTACACTCAGCCTATCACTTCCTACCAAGGTGTTCTATGTTCTACACTCAGCCTATCACTTCCTACCAAGGTGTTCTATGTTCTACACTCAGCCTATCACTTCCTACCAAGGTGTTCTATGTTTCACACTCAGCCTATCACTTCCTACCAAGGTGTTCTATGTTCTACACTCAGCCTATCACTTCCTACCAAGGTGTTCTATGTTCTACACTCAGCCTATCACTTCCTACCAAGGTGTTCTATGTTCTACACTCAGCCTATCACTTCCTACCAAGGTGTTCTATGTTCTACACTCAGCCTATCACTTCCTACCAAGGTGTTCTATGTTCTACACTCAGCCTATCACTTCCTACCAAGGTGTTCTATGTTCTACACTCAGCCTATCACTTCCTACCAAGGTGTTCTATGTTCTACACTCAGCCTATCACTTCCTACCAAGGTGTTCTATGTTCTACACTCAGCCTATCACTTCCTACCAAGGTGTTCTATGTTCTACACTCAGCCTATCACTTCCTACCAAGGTGTTTTACACTCAGCCTATCACTTCCTACCAAGGTGTTCTATGTTTTACACTCAGCCTATCACTTCCTACCAAGGTGTTCTATGTTTTAAACACTCAGCCTATCACTTCCTACCAAGGTGTTCTATGTTCTACACTCAGCCTATCACTTCCTACCAAGGTGTTCTATGTTCTACACTCAGCCTATCACTTCCTACCAAGGTGTTCTATGTTCTACACTCAGCCTATCACTTCCTACCAAGGTGTTCTATGTTCTACACTCAGCCTATCACTTCCTACCAAGGTGTTCTATGTTCTACACTCAGCCTATCACTTCCTACCAAGGTGTTCTATGTTCTACACTCAGCCTATCACTTCCTACCAAGGTGTTCTATGTTCTACACTCAGCCTATCACTTCCTACCAAGGTGTTCTATGTTCTACACTCAGCCTATCACTTCCTACCAAGGTGTTCTATGTTCTACACTCAGCCTATCACTTCCTACCAAGGTGTTTTACACTCAGCCTATCACTTCCTACCAAGGTGTTCTATGTTTTACACTCAGCCTATCACTTCCTACCAAGGTGTTCTATGTTTTAAACACTCAGCCTATCACTTCCTACCAAGGTGTTCTATGTTCTACACTCAGCCTATCACTTCCTACCAAGGTGTTCTATGTTCTACACTCAGCCTATCACTTCCTACCAAGGTGTTCTATGTTCTACACTCAGCCTATCACTTCCTACCAAGGTGTTTTACACTCAGCCTATCACTTCCTACCAAGGTGTTCTATGTTTTAAACACTCAGCCTATCACTTCCTACCAAGGTGTTCTATGTTCTACACTCAGCCTATCACTTCCTACCAAGGTGTTCTATGTTCTACACTCAGCCTATCACTTCCTACCAAGGTGTTCTATGTTCTACACTCAGCCTATCACTTCCTACCAAGGTGTTCTATGTTCTACACTCAGCCTATCACTTCCTACCAAGGTGTTCTATGTTCTACACTCAGCCTATCACTTCCTACCAAGGTGTTCTATGTTCTACACTCAGCCTATCACTTCCTACCAAGGTGTTCTATGTTCTACACTCAGCCTATCACTTCCTACCAAGGTGTTCTATGTTCTACACTCAGCCTATCACTTCCTACCAAGGTGTTCTATGTTCTACACTCAGCCTATCACTTCCTACCAAGGTGTTCTATGTTCTACACTCAGCCTATCACTTCCTACCAAGGTGTTCTATGTTCTACACTCAGCCTATCACTTCCTACCAAGGTGTTCTATGTTCTACACTCAGCCTATCACTTCCTACCAAGGTGTTCTACACTCAGCCTATCACTTCCTACCAAGGTGTTCTATGTTCTACACTCAGCCTATCACTTCCTACCAAGGTGTTCTATGTTCTACACTCAGCCTATCACTTCCTACCAAGGTGTTCTACACTCAGCCTATCACTTCCTACCAAGGTGTTCTATGTTTTACACTCAGCCTATCACTTCCTACCAAGGTGTTCTATGTTTTACACTCAGCCTATCACTTCCTACCAAGGTGTTCTATGTTCTACACTCAGCCTATCACTTCCTACCAAGGTGTTCTATGTTCTACACTCAGCCTATCACTTCCTACCAAGGTGTTCTATGTTCTACACTCAGCCTATCACTTCCTACCAAGGTGTTCTATGTTCTACACTCAGCCTATCACTTCCTACCAAGGTGTTCTGTGTTCTACACTCAGCCTATCACTTCCTACCAAGGTGTTCTATGTTCTACACTCAGCCTATCACTTCCTACCAAGGTGTTCTATGTTCTACACTCAGCCTATCACTTCCTACCAAGGTGTTCTATGTTCTACACTCAGCCTATCACTTCCTACCAAGGTGTTCTATGTTTTAAACACTCAGCCTATCACTTCCTACAAAGGTTTACCCTTGTGTCTTATCTCAATCAACGAGAGCAGTTGGTAAAATGTGACTTTTTCTTTTTTTTTTTTATGGAACATTTCCATTCAGAATATTAGGATGAAAAACATATCTGACAATACCAGGTACTGGCTGATTCCCAATCTGTTCTTAGAGCGTAGACCAGAGCCACGTAATTACAGAGTTGGACCGTTGAGGTTACTGCATTAACAACGCTCTAAATACATGTCTCTGGCGCAAACAGACCAACCAATCCTCATCTTCAGCCGGGTCACAGTAGATCACCTGCTTGGTGACGATTCAACATGTAGAATCGGCCGGAAAATGAACTGAAAATGGCGTCCGGCGTCCTGGTCAGAACAGAAGCACTCGGCCGTCGATCGTTGCGGTGTGTTCACTCTCTTACTGCATCTTACCCTGTCACCAGTCATTGTGCCTTCAGATACAGGCTTGCATCCCAAACGGCACCCTATTCCCTACGTAGTGCACTACTTTTGACTAGAGCCATATGGGCCCTGGTCAAAAGTAGTGCACTACGTAGGGAATAGGGTGCCATTTTGGTACGTGGGCATACAGTAGCTGCTACTGCCCAGTAGGGATATGACCACCTCATTCTGAACTGTAATTGTACAGCTGCTGTTGTTGTTGTTGTTGTTGTTGTTGTTGTTGTTGTTGTGAGAACTGTGGTTATTTAATAACAACATATACTTTAAAGACATGCTCCGGAACTTTGGCGACTACTAAATCTTTTTTTTAAATGTACCTCCCCGCTTTGGGCTGGATGTGGCAACGTGTAGTTCATACATGCATAATCTATTCATTACTGTCTAACCTCAATTAGCCACCAAATCACTAGTTTGAAAGCAACTGTTTCTCTGGAAGTTGTGCTGCGCCATTTTCCCCTCGTGGGCCAGCGCCATTGGCAATTGGAGTTCTAGCCAATGAGCTTCAGCCCCTCGCCATTTGAGTGACAGCTAGCAAGATGCAGACAGCAGAGCAATTTACATTTTACATTTTAGTCATTTAGCAGACGCTCTTATCCAGAGCGACTTACAGGAGCAATTAGGGTTAAGTGCCTTGCTCAAGGGCACATCGACAGATTTTTTACCTACTCGGCTCGGGGATTAGAACCAGCGACCTTTCGATTACTGGCCCAATGCTCTTAACCAATAAGCTACCTGCCGCAATGACGTGGAGGACATATCTTATACACTGAGTATACGAAACACCTCTGGTACAAAAGAGAATCTCTTTAATATACAGGAGTCGGGTGTCATAGTGGCTATTACTAATGTCAGAGAGGATGTGGCGAAGGGAGAGGATTTACTCTGACCAAAAATCAGTCCGTGTGAGAAAAGCCCTTTTTAGCGTGGAGGTCAATGAGAGAGTGTCGAATTACGTGAGGCTTATTTGATCTAGTATACTTTTCATAATATTTCTGCTGTTACCAATGTACTGATATAAGGGGATACACGTGGCATTCCGGCAACTTTGAGAAAAAACGACTTACGAGTGTGAACAACGGGCACAACTATCTGCCCTCTCATTGGCTAGAATGGTCCCACCTGATAATAATAATATGCCATTTAGCAGACGCTTTTATCCAAAGCGACTTACAGTCATGTGTGCATACATTTTTATGTATGGGGTGGTCCAAGGGATCGAACCCACTACCCTGGGCGTTACAAGCGCCGTGCTCTACCAATTGAGCTACAGAGGACCACGATCTGACCACTGATCTCACCTGCCTTCAATCATTGAGGACATGTACTTCCCATTGTTAGAGCGGTCACTCGGTTTCATTACATTGACATCTCTGTCACAGACATGAAATCTGTAAACAATTCAGAGAAATTCTATCTTCTCCTGTCCTAGGGCCTAGGCAGTCCCAATCCCACTGAAACCCAAATCCTGACTCCTGTCTCGCATGAAAATTATTTATTCTGTGATCCATAGGTTGCATTATCAAAACACGTCTCTCCATGTCAAAATACCGCTATAACATTTCCCCCCGCTTCTCTGCGCTGTCTCATATTGCCGCCCATATGAAAGCTTCGATAGAGAGACATGTGCGATCAACAAACGAACGGTATGAGAGTGGATATGGATATTTTTTTGAAACAGAGTTGGTCCCCTTTTGAGATACCTTGAAATTTAAACTACGTCCACTGTTCATCTCCCTGTTATTCCTGATCTGATCTGATATCTGTATAATCAACTCCATTTTGCCAAATGTAGGAGATATTCTGTCATTCGTTGGAGGTTATATAGCAACTTTAGCAACTTTGGTCATTTTGACTTTTGTTTGACTGCGTTACAAAGTGAGTTAGTGTGTCCTGAGCGCACTCTGTATCGAGATAGCCTACTGATGAAATGCGCTGGCGATCAAAGATAGAGTAACTATCATTACTATACTGAACAAAAATATAAACGCAACATGCAACGATTTTACTGAGTTCACAGTTCGTATAAGGAAATCAGTCAATTGAAAACGCTCCACTGCTCGATCGATCACTCCTCGATTGTATCTTGGAAGAAAGCAAAAATCCGTACTCACTGTAATATTCTTTTAAGTTTTAATGTCTTTTTTTTTTTTTTAAGCAGCAGCAGATGTCAAAACGAATGGATGCGTTTTGGAGAACGAGAGACATCCATATTGATAGATGACTTCACATTGTAGTGCTACTATTCTTTTTAACAATCATTATCTACAGTCATTATTTACATACATTTTCTACTGCTTTTCACAAGAGCTTAAAAAATATAGATAATAATAAACAGAGAAATGCACCTCTTGCTCACAGGAAGCAACCTGACAGGACTTCTTCATTCTGGCCTCTAGGGCTTTCTGCCGTTACAAACAGAGAGCCCTAGAGGCCTTCATGAATAACTCCTGTTAAGCAGCACATGTCAAAGGAAAGATTATGAACCCCTCGGTCTCCACATCACTAAAGATCTATCATTGTCCAAACACACCAACACAGTCGTGAAGAGGGCACGACAATGGCCCTTCCCTCTCAGGAGGCTGAAAAGATTTGGCATGGGCCCTCAGAACCTCAAAAAGTTCTACAGCTGCACCATCGAGAGCATCTTGACTGGCTGCATCACCGCCTGGTATAGCAACTGCTCAGCATCCGACCGCAAGGCGCTACAGAGGGTACTGTGTACGGCCCAGTACATCATTGGGGCCGAACTCCCTGTATTGAAGTTGTATAAATGAATCTCTGTATTCACTCTAACTGGTTATAAACCAGGGGCGCAACTTTCACTGGGGACGGGGGGACATGACCCCCCGCCCCCCACACATTCTGAAATAGCATTTTTATCTCCCACAGTTTTATACAAAAAGCGGCATCGGTTTGCTTTAGGACCATGCGGACACCACAGAGTGTGAACAGACAGCTGTTGTCTGTGTGTGTTGTGTTTTTTTTTTCCAGAGTTGTAAAAGCAAGCAGAGCAGAAACTGGCTACTCTTTATTTGACTGATTTAGCTGGCAAGGTTACTGCTGTTTGACTTAACAGCTGCCTTTTGGAATGAGATGTTCAACGAGCAGGTGTCTACATGGCCAACAGTATGTGGACACCTGCTCGTCGAACATCTCATTCAAAAATCATGGGCATTAATATGGAGTTGGTCCCCCCCTTTGCTGCTATAACAGCCTCCACTCTTCTGGGAAGGCTTTCCACTAGATGTTGGAACATAGCTGCAGGGAATTGCTTCCATTCAGCCACAAGAGCATTAGTGAGGTTGGGCGATTAGGCCTGCCTCGCAGTCAGCATTCCAATTCATCCCAAAAGTGTTCCATGGGGTTGAGGTCAGGGCTCTGTGCATGCCAGTTAAGTTCTTCCACACCGATCTCGACAAACCAATTTCTGTAGGGACCTCGCTTTATGCACATTTTGGGCATCACACAACAGAACACTTAAACTGGAATGACTCCGTATCGGTTGCACAAAAAGAAGTGTGCAAACCACGCCCCCAAATATTCTAATGAGCCCCCACCTCTACATTATGAAGCAGCGTGACGTCCGTAACACCTGGACCCCCGAATCCTCATTGAGGGTCAAAATTAACCCGTTGGTGCTTTTAAGGTAACTGTCCAGTGTTGATGACCTATACAGTGCATTCGGAAAGTGTTCAGACCCCTTCACCTTTTTGGGGGAGAAGGGGCTTGGTCAGGGAGGTGACCCACACATTATAGCCTTATTCTAACATGGTTTAAATTGTTTTTTCCCCCTCATCGTTCTACATACAATACCCCATAATGACAAAGCTTACCAGTGTTTTTAACGATGCATCTTTCCTACAACGGCCCGAAAATATAACATGCGTTTCCCAAAACACCACGCAGAGAGAACGGTCGCTAAGTGCGTCATTGGAGCACGTGTCGATACTGGTAGGAAAGATGGGCAGCGCTGCTCTCGGATCAGTTTTCTCAATTCAGATCTTACCTTAACATTATAATTATTTCACAATACTGACGACGGATCAGCTCCTAGAGAGATATTACCACCTACGGCTGCAAATAATTAGGTGACTTATTCTAGGCTAATGCTTACCCAATAAAAATGAACTTAATAACCGATTTGGCACATCGTTGCGCACACGTTAGGCTACACATCATGAAATATATTGAGACAAATTACACAGCCTCCAAGTAGAAAAATAAAACTTAATTTATTGAACATTAAATGTATTTCAATATGATTGAAATAGGCCTATAGCCTACTGTATTTATATTTGAATGCAGCCATCTCGGTTTTTTTATTTGAAGCATATTTTTATACATAGCTTTGGTTGTATCAATTTCAAAGACATTGGCAACTTTATTTGTTTTAGGCAACTTTATTTGAAGTTAGCGGCAGTCACAGAGAGATGAAATAAACCATGTGATTCTATGTTTAGCGGAGAACTGTGCATAAAGTGACACGGGAGGGCAAAAAAAGCATCCAATGACGCACTTACAGTGGGGAAAAAAAGTATTTAGTCAGCCACCAATTGTGCAAGTTCTCCCACTTAAAAAGATTAGAGAGGCCTGTAATTTTCATCATAGGTACACGTCAACTATGACAGACAAAATGAGGAAAGAAATTCCAGAAAATCACATTGTATGATTTTTAATGAATTTATTTGCAAATTATGGTGGAAAATAAGTATTTGGTCAATAACAAAAGTTTCTCAATACTTTGTTATATACCCTTTGTTGGCAATGACACAGGTCAAACGTTTTCTGTAAGTCTTCACAAGGTTTTCACACACTGTTGCTGGTATTTTGGCCCATTCCTCCATGCAGATCTCCTCTAGAGCAGTGATGTTTTGGGGCTGTTGCTGGGCAACATGGACTTTCAACTCCCTCCAAAGATGTTCTATGGGGTTGAGATCTGGAGACTGGCTAAGCCACTCCAGGACCTTGAAATGCTTCTTACGAAGCCACTCCTTCGTTGCCCGGGCGGTGTGTTTGGGATCATTGTCATGCTGAAAGACCCAGCCACGTTTCATCTTCAATGCCCTTGCTGATGGAAGGAGGTTTTCACTCAAAATCTCACGATACATGGCCCCATTCATTCTTTCCTTTACACAGATCAGTCGTCCCTGGTCCCTTTGCAGAAAAACAGCCCCAAAGCATGATGTTTCCACCCCCATGCTTCACATTAGGTATGGTGTTCTTTGGATGCAACTCAGCATTCTTTGTCCTCCAAACACGACGAGTTGAGTTTTTACCAAAAAAAGTTATATTTTGGTTTCATCTGACATTCTCCCAATCCTCTTCTGGATCATCCAAATGCACTCTAGCAAACTTCAGACGGGCCTGGACATGTACTGGCTTAAGCAGGGGACACGTCTGGCACTGCAGGATTTGAGTCCCTGGCGGCATAGTGTGTTACTGATGGTAGGCTTTGTTACTTTGGTCCCAGCTCTCTGCAGGTCATTCACTAGGTCCCCCCGTGTGGTTCTGGGATTTTTGCTCACCGTTCTTGTGATCACTTTGACCCCACGGGGTGAGATCTTGCGTGGAGCCCCAGATCGAGGGAGATTATCAGTGGTCTTGTATGTCTTCCATTTCCTAATAATTGCTCCCACAGTTGATTTCTTCAAACCAAGCTGCTTACCTATTGCAGATTCAGTCTTCCCAGCCTAGTGCAGGTCTACAATTTTGTTTCTGGTGTCCTTTGACAGCTCTTTGGTCTTGGCCATAGTGGAGTTTGGAGTGTGACTGTTTGAGGTTGTGGACAACCCACTGTTGTATTGAAGTCCAGTAGGATAACCCACTGTTGTATTGAAGTCCAGTAGGATAACCCACTGTTCTATTGAAGTCCAGTTTCCTGTGACTTCAGATTGACTCTTTAAAAATGTATGACTGTCATAGATTTACCATCTGTTGTCCTTCTAGGCGAACTAATGCTCTGCCAGATTACAAATCCATGACACACCACATTATACACTGAGCGTACAAAACATTAGGAACAGCTTCCTAATATTGAGTTGCGCAGGTGTCGAAATCGTTCCACAGGAATGTTGGCCCATGTTGACTCCAGTGCTTCCCACAGTTGTGTCAAGTTGGCTGGATGTCCTTTGGGTGGTGGACCATTCTTGATACATACGGGAAACAGTTGAGTGAAAAACCCAGCAGCGTTGCAGTTCTTGACACAAACCGTTGCGCCTTTAACCTGTCTTGTATACTCAGTGTGTGTGCAAGAAATGTAATTAAATGTAGTCAAATGCAATAGAAAAAAGGCACACAACACAAACAATTAAGACTCAAATGTATTGTTTCCCTTTGTGACCTCAGGAAGTCACTGGAATGTCGCATCTGAAAAACAAAATAGAAAAGTTTAGCTATCCTGAGGATAATGCAACAGTCAGTGGGAAAAAAAATCCACATAAAATTAAGAATTGGGGGTTAATGTCTGACTACCGAATGAGGTCGGGCAAACTGATTTGGTCGGGACCAGTGGCAGCTTAGGTGAATTACAGGTTAGGGTAACTAAATTTACATTTACATTTTAGTCATTTAGCAGACGCTCTTATCCAGAGCGACTTACAGTTAGTGAATTTATTTTTATTTTTATACTGGCCCCCCGTGGGAATCGAACCCACAACCCTGGCATTGCAAACGCCATGCTCTACCAACTGAGCTACATCCCTGCCGGCCATTCCCTCCCCTACCCTGGACGACGCTGGGCCAATTGTGCGCCGCCCCATGAGTCTCCCGGATAATTAACGTAGCAGGTTAGGTCAATTATCGTGCCAGGTTAGGTAAATTATCGTGCCAGGTTAGGTGAATTCATTGTGGCAGGTTAGGAGAATTAGGGTAAGGTTAGGAAAAGCTTTAGGGTAATGCTTAGCGACAATGCATCCCTCCCTAATCAGGTAGTGACAAATGATAATGAACATCGCCTTAACTTCCAGTGTCTTGGACTTCAATACAACAGTGGGTATCCTACTGGACTTCAATACAACAGTGGGTTATCCTACTGGACTTCAATACAACAGTGGGTTATCCTACTGGACTTCAATAGAACAGTGGGTTATCCTACTGGACTTCAATACAACAGTGGGTTATCCTACTGGACTTCAATAGAACAGTGGGTTATCCTACTGGACTTCAATACAACAGTGGGTTATCCTACTGGACTTCAATACAACAGTGGGTTATCCTACTGGACTTCAATAGAACAGTGGGTTATCCTACTGGACTTCAATACAACAGTGGGTTATCCTACTGGACTTCAATACAACAGTGGGTTATCCTACTGGACTTCAATACAACAGTGGGTTATCCTACTGGACTTCAATAGAACAGTGGGTTATCCTACTGGACTTCAATACAACAGTGGGTTATCCTACTGGACTTCAATACAACAGTGGGTTATCCTATAGGGTGAAAACAGCACTTCTGACTCTGCATCCTCCTGACTATTAAACAGTGACTTCTTTGGCTGAACTACGACTGAATATAACTCCAACTGAACAAAATCACCATTTGATCCCCACTATGTGAGTGTACTATTTGGCGGTCAGTCAGTCAGAATCCCTGGCCAGGCCTCTCTCTCCATACCAGTCAGTCCCTGGCCAGGCCTCTCTCTCCATACCAGTCAGTCAGAATCCCTGGCCAGGCCTCTCTCTCCATACCAGTCAGTCCCTGGTCAGGCCTCTCTCTCAATACCAGTCAGTCCCTGGTCAGGCCTCTCTCTCAATACCAGTCAGTCCCTGGCCAGGCCTCGCTCTCCATACCAGTCATTCAGTCAGTCCCTGGTCAGGCCTCGCTCTCCATACCAGTCAGTCAGTCAGTCCCTGGTCAGGCCTCGCTCTCCATACCAGTCATTCAGTCAGTCCCTGGTCAGGCCTCGCTCTCCATACCAGTCAGTCAGTCAGTCCCTGGTCAGGCCTCACTCTCCATACCAGTCAGTCAGACAGTCAGTCCCTGACCAGGCCTCGCTCTCCATACCAGTCAGTCAGTCAGTCCCTGGTCAGGCCTCACTCTCCATACCAGTCAGTCCCTGGCCAGGCCTCGCTCTCCATACCAGTCAGTCAGTCCCTTGCCAGGCCTCGCTCTCCATACCAGTCAGTCAGTCAGAGTCCCTGACCAGGCCTCACTCATTGTGAAGAAGGTGGATTTTGTAGCATTCATAGCCACAGTGATTAATTGTACTGTACAAGTGTCCAAAAAAATCTGGACGTTTTTGGAGCTCCAAGACTTCCAGGCAGAAGCACTGCTGCCAGAAAATGTCCCGCCCTCACACAGCCTGTGACCTTGATCCTTCTGAGCCCGTGTAGTTTAAGCTTAAAGCTATCTAATTTAGCTGCTACATCATAGCTATTTCATCAACATATGAGTTGATTATTTGTTTAGCCTTTCAACTAGCTAGCTAGCTACCTTGACTGTTCAATAACGTCTTAGCTCGCTACTTGTAAGAGCAATGAATGTGTGGTATTAGCTAGTTGCTTGCTAGCTTGCAATCAAACCATTCCAACTAGTCTAGTCTGTTGCTGTTAGCTATCTAACATTATCTAGCTAGTTAGTTCACGTTAGCATTTGGGAAAAGGGGCATCAACCCACCTCGTTCAGATTACCTTGGCTTCACGGAATGGTCTCTGTCTGGTTGACTGGGTAGCTGGTCTATCTAGCTAGCTATTTATCTTGCTAGCTAACGTGTTAGCGGTGCCATGGCAACCCCCGTTCTACCGCATACTGTAGTTCCATCGTTACGCCAGAGAGTGGCGCTGTGACCACTTGTTGCATGAGTTCAAGATATCCAGATTGATTCCAGAATCCATAAAAATGAATAGGAGGACCTAATTTAATGGATGTCTCAAGGTTTATATTAATCTATTCTGAATAAAGAGTGGATCTATATTGGAATATGAGTTAGACTGTCTTTAGCCCTTTGGGGTGTGTGGGATTCAGTTATTTTTTATTTATTTTATTTTTTAGTCATTTAGCAGACGCTCTTATCCAGAGCGACTTACAGGAGCAATTAGGGTTAAGTGCCTTGCTCAAGGGCACATCGACAGATTTTTCACCTAGTCGGCTCGGGGATTAGAACCAGCGACCTTTCGGTTATTTAATTGGTGCAACGGTTCGGTGTGCTGTTCTGTGCATTATTTGTCCAGATCTGCCTTTTTTCAAAAGATTAAAAAGCTCATGGCTGCATAAAAATAAAAAAATAAAAAGCAGTAACCTTTAATTGTATCCAAACAAACGACATTTCACAAATTGCATGTGTCAAACAGGCTCAGTGTGGTTCAGTTCAGTCCAAAAGATCAGCGCTGTCAGGACCGCATGGTGCCGGATGGGGGAGCGCGGTCCACGGCAGACGCGCGTACACTGTTATCGTGGCACTGACCGTAGCCTATAAATACCGGGAGGCGCGCAGCCTACCTACCAACGCTGGCATTAATCTAAACACGGCTTGAACTGCGAGGAGAGGCGCTTACATTAGGATCCTAGTACTACTGGGATAAACGCCTCAATTGAAACGGAATATAAACCTCTAGTGAGTTCTAGGCTAGTGTCGCTCGCCCGTGCGACTCACAGCACCAATATTACTATGGTGATCAAGGTTTACATCGCGTCCTCCTCGGGATCTGTTGCGGTGAGTGAGTTAGTGCGCTAATAGTATGTAGCCAACCCTGTAATCAAATATGTAGGATTTATATTATTCTGTGTGAGTTGCATCAATTGTAGAGATGCAGACCGTGCCGTGAGAGGGGGGGGAATGTGTTCATCATGCCTTCTGATATGGTTGTTGACGTCGGGGTGGGGGGGGCTTATGTAACTTCTCTGACTGATCTCCTATATGCTCGTGAGAAGCAAGATTCTGGAATGCAGCCTGCTATTGCCTTCACTCAACGTGTCTAGCCTACTTTTGATTTTAAACATGGCTATAGGCATGTGATTTGTGTCTGTGTTTAGTTAAGTCTGTGTTTATTCTGAGATCCAACCCCATTAGCCCACCAATAATAATAATAATAATAATAATATGCCATTTAGCAGACGCTTTTATCCAAAGCGACTTACAGTCATGCGTGCATACATTTTTGTGTATGGGGTGGTCCACACCTTAACCTCATCTTTAGGGGTGAGTGATTATGACTCTACACTACATGCAGGTTTCAGTTGGTCTTAGGGGTTCAACGTGCACGTTGGATAGCTTTTAGATCAATATTCTAAGGGCCATCTTCTTTTAGCAGGTACCTTTATGCACAACAGAGCCAGGCACTGCACTGTAAGGCCTTGAATGCGTCCCAAATGGCACCCTATTCCCTATACAGTAAACTACTTTTGATCAGAGCCATAAAGGCCCTGATCAAAAGTAGGGCACTTGCATAGGGAATAGGGTGTCGCTTGGGAAGTAGTGTAACCTTGCCTTGTTGGGCAACAGTTTGGCCTCGGGCCGACCGGGGATAATATTCTGTATGCTTTTATTGAGATTGAGCGCTTATCTTTACTGAGATTGAAATGGCACACCTTCCGTTTGATGTTGCAGTCTATGTCTACGTAGGTCGACGCATAAAACCATATAGCCAGCTGGACATGATGTAGGCTTACTTTCCACTGTCTGTCTTTTTAAGTGCAAAGAAATGCATACGTTTGTCCCCTCAACTGGGCCCTGGTCAAAAGTAGGGCACTTCATAGGGAATAGGGTGCCATTTGAGATGCACTCTGTACAACTCTCCCACTCTAGGTTTTCTTTTATCAGATCAGCGCCAAGATTGACCAAAGTCCATGTTTGCGCTTCTAACAGTGCTCCCTTTTCTCTAAACCAGGATATCCTCCTCAACTGAACTGTGTCCCAAATGGCACCATTCTCCCCGTGAGCCCTAGACAAGAGTAGTGTACTATGTAAGGTATAGGGTGCCATTTGAGACACGGTCCTGTAATGCACTGCAGACTGCCCTGCTCCCCTGGTCTGTGCTGTGCAGACTGCCCTGCTCCCCTGGTCTGTGCTGTGCAGACTGCCCTGCTCCCCTGGTCTGTGCTGTGCAGACTGCCCTGCTCCCCTGGTCTGTGCTGTGCAGACTGCCCTGCTCCCCCTGGTCTGTGCTGTGCAGACTGCCCTGCTCCCCTGGTCTGTGCTGTGCAGACTGCCCTGCTCCCCTGGTCTGTGCTGTGCAGACTGCCCTGCTCCCCTGGTCTGTGCTGTGCAGACTGCCCTGCTCCCCTGGTCTGTGCTGTGCAGACTGCCCTGCTCCCCTGGTCTGTGCTGTGCAGACTGCCCTGCTCCCCTGGTCTGTGCTGTGCAGACTGCCCTGCTCCCCTGGTCTGTGATGTGCAGACTGGTTTGTCCCACACATGGTGTGATTTTAAAGTCAACATGATGAGGAAAAAAGAGGAAGGTCTTTCAGTGGCTGTTTTCAATCTTCACGTGCACAGCTGGATTTCAAACCTTGAAAGTAGGCCTGACAGTTTGTTAAAATAGCCTTTTAATATAAGTAAAGTCTATCTCCCCACGATCAGTCATTTGACTATAGGGTTATGGACTGATCTAAGTGGCATTAATTGGAAGAAGAATACTGTATTGATTTATTATCCATAAAGGCCACGGAAATTCGGCTTCTGCTTTATCCTAACCCTCCAATTGCTGCCCACTCCAACAATATTTTTCACCTGTTGGACATGCAATTTGAACTGACTGTCCCATCTCTCTAACCTCTAAACTCTAACCTCCCATCCCGAAAGAACATGGGCCTGTCGCTCTTTGGTTTCACATGACAAGAGTGAGGCCCTTTCGAGGATAATATTGATTAAAGTCTCTCTTAAGAAATGCCACTAGTCTTCGGTAACGGGACAAATGATTAATGCATTTAGTTTACCGTATCTCTGGAATGGGAAAACAAAACACAATTGCTGCTGTAGTTTTTCCAAAATAGTTATTTTTAACCTGGTGAGACACACTTGGTGTTATCTCTCAGTTTTAGAATTATAAAATGACAGTTTGATCTCTGTGAGGGAGAGAGCAAGAGGGAGGGAGAGAGAGAGGGAGAGGGCACGAAGGAGAGGGGTAGGTAGGGAGGGAGGGAGGGAGAGGGCAAGAAGGAGGGAGAGAGAAGGAGAGGGCAAGAAGGAGAGGGGTAGAGGGAGAGGGGTAGAGAGAGAGCGAGAGGGCAAGAAGGAGAGAGAGAGCAAGAAGGAGAGGGGTGGAGAGAGAGAGAGAGAGAGAGGGGGAGAGAGAGAGAGGGCATGAAGGAGAGGGGTGGAGAGAGAGGGAGAGGGCAAGAAGGAGAGGGGTGGAGAGAGGGAGAGGGAGAAGGCAAGAAAGAGAGAGAGAGAGAGGGGGGTAGAGAGAGGGCAAGAAGGAGAGGGGTGGAGAGAGAGAGAGAGAGGGCGAGAGGGGGGGAGAGAGAGGGCAAGAAGGAGAGGGGTGGAGAGAGAGAGGGCAAGAAGGAGAGGGGTGGAGAGAGAGAGAGAGAGAGAAGGAAAAAGAGAGAGAGAAGGAAAAAGAGAGAGAGGGCAAGAAGGAGAGGGGTGTAGAGAGAGGGAGAGGGCAAGAAGGAGAGGGGTAGAGAGAGGGGTAGAGAGAGGGATAGAGAGAGGGATAGAGAGAGGGAAAGAAGGAGAGGGGATAGAAAGAGAGAGAGAGAGGGTGAGAGAGAGAGAGAGAGACTGGTGGAATGAGAGAGAGAGGGAGAGGGAAAGAAGGAGAGAGAGAGGGGGGTAGAGAGTGAGTGAGAGAGAGGGCAAGAATGAGAGGGGTGGAGAGAGAGGGCAAGAAGGAGAGGGGTGGAGAGAGAGAGGGAGAGAGAGAAGGAAAAAGAGAGAGAGAAGGAAAAAGAGAGAGAGGGCAAGAAGGAGAGGGGTGTAGAGAGAGGGAGAGGGCAAGAAGGAGAGGGGTAGAGAGAGGGGTAGAAAAAGGGGTAGAGAGAGGGATAGAGAGAGTGATAGAGAGAGGGAAAGAAGGAGAGGGGATAGAAAGAGAGAGAGAGGGCGAGAGAGAGAGAGACTGGTGGAAAGAGAGAGAGAGGGAGAGGGCAAGAAGGAGAGAGAGAGGGGGGTAGAGAGTGAGTGAGAGAGAGGGCAAGAAGGAGAGGGGGTGGAGAGAGGGGGGTGAGAGAGAGAGAGTGGGGAGAGAGAGAGAGAGCGGGCAAGAAGGAGAGGGGTGGAGAGAGAGGGAGAGGGGTGGAGAGAGGGAGAGGGTAGAGGGAGACAAGATGGAGAGGGTGGAGAGACAGAGAGAGAGAGAGGGGGAGAGAGAGAGAGAGACAGAGAGAGGGCAAGAATGAGAGGGGTGGAGAGAGAGGGCAAGAAGGAGAGGGGTGGAGAGAGAGGGCAAGAAGGAGAGGGGTAGAGAGAGAGGGAGAGGGCAAGAAGGAGAGGGGTAGAGAGAGAGAGCGAGAGGTGGAGAGAGAGGGCAAGAAGGAGAGGGGTGGAGAGAGACAGAGAGAGAGGGCAAGAAGGAGAGGGGTGGAGAGAGAGAGAGAGACAGAGAGAGAGAGCAAGAAGGAGAGGGGTGGAGAGAGAGGGAGAGGGCAAGAAGGAGAGGGGTGAGAGAGAGAGAGAGAGCAAGAAGGAGAGGGGTGGAGAGAGAGACAGAGAGAGAGGGCAAGAAGGAGAGGGTGGAGAGAGAGAGAGAGACAGAGAGAGAGAGCAAGAAGGAGAGGGGTGGAGAGAGAGAGAGAGCAAGAAGGAGAGGGGGGGAGAGAGAGGGAGAGGGCAAGAAGGAGAGAGAGGGGGGTAGAGAGTGAGAGAGAGAGAGACACATGAGAGAGAGAGAGAGAGAGAGACACAGGAGAGAGAGAGAGAGAGGGCAAGAAGGAGAGGGGTGGAGAGAGAGAGGGCAAGAAGGAGAGGAGTGGAGAGAGAGAGAGAAGGAAAAAGAGAGAGAGAAGGAAAAAGAGAAAGAGGGCAAGAAGGAGAGGGGTGTAGAGAGAGGGAGAGGGCAAGAAGGAGAGGGGTAGAGAGAGGGATAGAGAGAGGGATAGAGAGAGGGAAAGAAGGAGAGGGGATAAAAAGAGAGAGAGAGAGGGCGAGAGAGAGAGAGAGAGAGAGACTGGTGGAAAGAGAGAGAGAGGGAGAGGGCAAGAAGGAGAGAGAGAGGGGGGGGTAGAGAGTGAGTGAGTGAGAGAGAGGGCAAGAAGGAGAGGGGTGGAGAGAGAGGACAAGAAGGAGAGGGGTGGAGAGAGAGGGAGAGGGCAAGAAGAGAGAGAGAGAGGGCAAGAAGGAGAGGGGTAGAGAGAGAGAGGGCAAGAAGGAGAGGGGTGGAGAGAGGAGAGGGCAAGAAGGAGAGGGAGAGGGTTGAGAGAGAGAGGGCAAGATGGAGAGGGGTGGAGAGACAGAGAGAGAGAGAGAGAGGGGGGGCAAGAAGGAGAGAGAGAGAGAGTGAGAAATGGGGGGTAGAGAGAGAGAGTGGGGGGTAGAGAGAGAGAGAGAGGGCAAGAAGGAGAGGGCAAGAAGAGAGGGAGGGAGAGGGCAAGAGAGAGGGCAGAGAGAGAGAGAGAGAGAGAGAGAGGGCAAGAAGGAGAGGGGTAGAGAGAGAGAGAGGGCAAGAAGGAGAGGGTGGAGAGAGAGGAGAGGGGTGGAGAGAGGGAGAGAGCAAGATGGAGAGGGTGGAGAGACAGAGAGAGAGGGGGGCAAGAAGGAAAGAGAGAGAGAGAGAAAGGGGGGGTAGAGAGAGAGAGAGAGACAGAGAGAGGGCAATAATGAGAGGGGTGGAGAGAGAGGGCAAGAAGGAGAGGGGTGGAGAGAGAGGGCAAGAAGGAGAGGGGTGGAGAGAGCGAGAGGGAGAGGGTAAGAAGGAGAGGGGTAGAGAGAGAGGGAGAGGGCAAGAAGGAGAGGGGTAGAGAGAGAGGGAGAGGGCAAGAAGGAGAGGGGTAGAGAGAGAGAGCGAGAGGTAGAGAGAGAGGGCAAGAAGGAGAGGGGTGGAGAGAGAGACAGAGAGAGAGGGCAAGAAGGAGAGGGGTGGAGAGAGAGAGAGTGACAGAGAGAGAGAGCAAGAAGGAGAGGGGTGGAGAGAGAGAGAGAGCAAGAAGGAGAGAGAGGGGGGGTAGGGAGTGAGAGAGAGAGAGAGACACATGAGAGAGAGAGAGAGAGAGAGAGAGAGAGAGAGAGAGAGAGAGAGAGAGAGAGGAGAGAGAGAGAGAGAGCAAGAATGAGAGGGTGAGAGAGAGAGAGAGAGAGAGAGGGCAAGAAGGAGAGGGTAGAGAGAGAGAGAGGCAAGAAGGAGAGGGGTGGAGAGAGAGGGAGAGGTGGAGAGAGGGAGAGGGCAAGATGGAGAGGGTGGAGAGACAGAGAGAGAGGGGGCAAGAAGGAAAGAGAGAGAGAGAGGAAAGGGGGTAGAGAGAGAGAGAGACAGAGAGAGGCAATAATGAGAGGGTGGAGAGAGAGGGCAAGAAGGAGAGGGGTGGAGAGAGAGGGCAAGAAGGAGAGGGTGGAGAGAGCGAGAGGGAGAGGGCAAGAAGGAGAGGGAAGAGAGAGCGGAGAGGGCAAGAAGGAGAGGGTAGAGAGAGAGGGAGAGGCAAGAAGGAGAGGGGTAGAGAGAGAGAGCAGAGGTAGAGAGAGAGGGCAAGAAGGAGAGGGTGGAGAGAGAGACAGAGAGAGAGGGCAAGAAGGAGAGGGTGGGAGAGAGAGAGTGACAGAGAGAGAGAGCAAGAAGGAGAGGGAGAGAGAGAGAGAGCAAGAAGGAGAGGGTGGAGAGAGAGGGAGAGGGCAAGAAGGAGAGAGAGGGGGGGTAGAGAGTGAGAGAGAGAGAGAGACACATGAGAGAGAGAGAGAGAGAGAGAGAGAGAGAGAGAGAGAGAGAGAGAGACACACAGGAGAGAGAGAGAGAGAGAGAGACAGGAGAGAGAGAGAGGGCAAGAATGAGAGGGGTGGAGAGAGAGAGGGCAAGAAGGAGAGGGGTATAGAGAGAGTGAGGGGGCAAGAAGGAGAGGGGTAGAGAGAGAGAGAGAGGTAGAGAGAGAGGGCAAGAAGGAGAGGGGTGGAGAGAGACAGAGAGAGGGCAAGAAGGAGAGGGTGGAGAGAGAGAGGCAAGAATGAGAGGGTGAGAGAGAGAGAGAGAGGGAGAGGGCAAGAAGGAGAGGGGTGGAGAGAGAGGGCAAGAAGGAGAGAGAGAGAGAGAGATAGAGAGAGAGAGAGAGAGAGGGCAAGAAGGAGAGGGGTGGAGAGAGAGGGCAAGAATGAGAGGTGGAGAGAGCGAGAGGGAGAGGGCAAGAAGGAGAGGGGTAGAGAGAGGGAGAGGGTAAGAAGTACAGGGGTGGAGAGAGAGGGCAAGAAGTAGAGGGGTGGAGAGAGAGGGGGTAGAGAGAGAGGGATAGAGAGAGAGGGAGAGAGAGAGAAAAGAGAGCAAGAATGAGAGGGGTGGAGATGGCAAGAAGGAGAGGGGGGGAGAGAGAGAGAGAGCAAGAAGGAGAGGGGTGGAGAGAGAGAGGGCACGAAGGAGAGGGGTGGAGAGAGAGAGAGAGGGAGAGGGCACGAAGGAGAGAGAGAGAGGGGGTAGAGAGTGTGTGAGAGAGAGAGGGCAAGAAGGAGAGGGATGGAGAGAGAGAGATGGCAAGAAGAGAGGGTAGAGAGAGAGGGCAAGAAGGAGAGGGGGTGTAGAGAGAGAGGGCAAGAAGGAGAGGGGTGGATAGAGGGAGAGGGCAAGATGGAGAGGGGTGGAGAGACAGAGAGAGAGAGAGGGGGGGGCAAGAAGGAGAGAGAGAGAGAGACGGGGGGGTAGAGAGAGAGAGGGCAAGAATGAGAGGGGGTAGAGAGTGAGAGAGAGAGAGAGAGAGACACAGGAGAGAGAGAGAGAGAGAGAGGGGGTGGAGAGAGAGAGAGTGCAAGAAGGAGAGGGGTAGAGAGAGAGGGAGAGGGCAAGAAGGAGAGGTAGAGAGAGAGAGAGAGAGAGAGAGAGAGAGAGAGAGAGAGAGAGAGAGAGAGAGGGGGGTAGAGAGAGAGGGCAAGAAGGAGAGGGGTGGAGAGAGAGGGCAAGAAGGAGAGAGAGAGATAGAGAGGGCAAGAAGGAGAGGGGTGGAGAGAGAGGGAGAGGGCAAGAAGGAGATGGGTGGAGAGAGAGGGCAAGAATGAGAGAGAGAGAGAGAGAGAGAGAGAGAGAGAGAGAGAGAGAGGGGCAAGAAGGAGAGGGGTGGAGAGAGAGAGGGAGAGGGCATGAAGGAGAGAGAGGGGGGTTAGAGAGAGAGAGAGAGAGAAGAAAGAGAGAGAGCAAGAAGGAGAGGGGTGAGAGGGAGAGGGCATAAGGAGAGAGAGGGGGGGTTAGAGAGAGAGAGAGAGCAAGAAGGAGAGGGGTAGAGAGAGAGAGAGGGGGGAGAGAGAGAGAGAAGAGAGGAGAGAGGGCAAGAAGGAGAGAGAGATGTGAGAGAGAGAGGGCAAGAAGGAGAGAGACTGTGAGAGAGAGAGAGAGAGAGAGAGAGAGAGAGAGAGAGAGAGAGAGAGAGAGAGAGAGAGAGAGAGAGAGCAGGAGAGAGAGAAAGTGAGAGAGAGAGAGAATGAGAGAGAGAGAGAGAGAGAGAGAGAGAGAGAGAGAGAGAGAGAGAGAGAGAGAGAGAGAGAGAGAGAGAGAGAGAGAGAGAGAGAGAGAGAGAGAGAGAGAGAGAGAGAGAGAGAGAGAGAGAGAGAGAGAGAGGGAGAGAGAGAGAGAGGGCGAAGGGAGGAGAGAGAAAAGGAGAGGGGTGGAGAGAGAGAGGAGAGGGCAAGAAGGAGAGGGTGGGAGAGAGGGAGGGCAAGATGGAGAGGTGGGAGAGAGAGGGAGAGGGTGGAGAGAGGGAGAGGGGCAGAAGATGGAGAGGGTGTGAGAGACAGAGAGAGAGAGAGAGAGGGGGGGCAAGAAGGAGAGAGAGAGAGAGAGAGAGAGAGAGAGAGGGGGTAGAGAAAGAGAGAGAGACAGAGAGAGAGAGAGAGAGAGAGAGAGAGAGAGAGAGAGAGAGAGAGAGAGAGAGAGAGAGAGAGAGGCAAGAAGGAGAGGGGTGAGAGAGAGAGGGAGAGGGCAGGGAAGGAGAGAGAGGGGGTTAGGGGAGAGAGAGAGAAAGAAAGAGAGAGAGCAAGAAGGAGAGGGGTGGAGAGGGAGAGGCATGAAGGAGAGAGAGAGGGATAGAGAGAGAGAGAGGCAAGAAGGAGAGGGGTAGAGAGAGAGAGAGGGGGTAGAGAGAGAGAGAGAGAGAGACAGGAGAGAGAGAAGGGAAGAATGAGAGGGTGGAGAGAGAGAGAGAGAGAGAGAGAGGGCAAGAAGGAGAGGGTAGAGAGAGAGAGAGGGCAAGAAGGAGAGGGTGGAGAGAGAGGGAGGGTGAGAGAGGAGAGGGCAAGATGGAGAGGGGGTGGAGAGACAGAGAGAGAGGTCAAGAAGGAAAGAGAGAGAGAGAGAAAGGGGGGTGAAGAGAGAGAGACAGAGAGAGGGCACATGAGAGGGGGTGGAGAGAGAGGGCAAGAAGGAGAGGGGTGGAGAGAGAGGGCAAAGTGAAGGGGAGAGGGGGTGAGAGAGGAGAGGGAGAGGGACAAGGACAGGAGAGGTAGAGAGAGGGGGAGAGAGGCAAGAAGGAGAGGGGTAGAGAGAGAGAGGGCAGAAGAAGGAGAGGGGTAGAGAGAGAGAGCGCAGAGGTAGAAGAGGGCAAGAAGGAGAGGGCGGAGAGAGAGACAAGAGAGAGGGCAAGGGGGAGAGGGCTGAGAGAGAGAGAGTGACAGAGAGAGGGCAAGAAGGAGAGGGTGGAGAGAGAGAGAGAGCAAGAAGGAGAGGGTGGAGAGAGGGAGAGGGCAAGAAGGAGAGAGAGGGGGGGTAGAGAGTGAGAGAGAGAGAGAGACACATGAGAGAGAGAGAGAGAGAGAGAGAGAGAGAGAGAGAGAGACACACAGGAGAGAGAGAGAGAGAGAGAGACAGGAGAGAGAGAGAGGGCAAGAATGAGAGGGGTGGAGAGAGAGAGGGCAAGAAGGAGAGGGGTATAGAGAGAGTGAGGGGGCAAGAAGGAGAGGGGTAGAGAGAGAGAGAGAGGTAGAGAGAGAGGGCAAGAAGGAGAGGGGTGAGAGAGACAGAGAGAGGGCAAGAAGGAGAGGGTGGAGAGAGAGAGAGGGCAAGAATGAGAGGGGTGGAGAGAGAGAGAGAGAGAGAGAGGGCAAGAAGGAGAGGGGGTGGAGAGAGAGGGCAAGAAGGAGAGAGAGAGAGAGAGAAGAGAGAGAGAGAGAGAGAGGGCAAGAAGGAGAGGGTGGAGAGAGAGGGCAAGAATGAGAGGGGTGGAGAGAGCGAGAGGGAGAGGGCAAGAAGGAGAGGGTAGAGAGAGGGAGAGGGTAAGAGTACAGGGGTGGAGAGAGAGGGCAAGAAGTAGAGGGGTGGAGAGAGAGGGGGTAGAGAGAGAGGGATAGAGAGAGAGGGAGAGAGAGAGAAAGAGAGCAAGAATGAGAGGGGTGGAGAGGGCAAGAAGGAGAGGGGGGGAGAGAGAGAGAGAGCAAGAAGGAGAGGGGTGGAGAGGGAGAGGGCACGAGGAGAGGGGTGGAGAGAGAGAGAGAGGGAGAGGGCACGAAGGAGAGAGAGAGGGGGGAGAGAGTGTGAGAGAGAGAGGGCAAGAAGGAGAGGGATGGAGAGAGAGAGAGGGCAAGAAGGAGAGGGGTAGAGAGAGAGAGGGCAAGAAGGAGAGGGGTGTAGAGAGAGAGGGCAAGAAGGAGAGGGGTGGATAGAGGGAGAGGGCAAGATGGAGAGGGGTGGAGAGACAGAGAGAGAGAGAGGGGGGAAGAAGGAGAGAGAGAGAGAGACGGGGTAGAGAGAGAGAGGCAAGAATGAGAGGGGGGTAGAGAGTGAGAGAGAGAGAGAGAGAGACACAGGAGAGAGAGAGAGAGAGAGAGGTGGAGAGAGAGAGAGTGCAAGAAGGAGAGGGGGTAGAGAGAGAGGGAGAGGGCAAGAAGGGAGAGGGGGTAGAGAGAGAGAGAGAGAGAGAGAGAGAGAGAGAGAGAGAGAGAGAGAGAGAGAAGGGTAGAGAGAGGGCAAGGGAGAGGGTGAGAGAGAGGGCAAGAAGGAGAGAGAGAGATAGAGAGGGCAAGAAGGAGAGGGTGGAGAGAGAGGGAGAGGGCAAGAAGGAGATGGGTGGAGAGAGAGGGCAAGAATGAGAGAGAGAGAGAGAGAGAGAGAGAGAGAGAGAGAGAGAGAGGGGAAGAGGGAGAGGGGTGGAGAGAGAGAGGGAGAGGGCAAGAAGGAGAGAGAGGGGGGGTTAGAGAGAGAGAGAGAGAGAAAGAAAGAGAGAGAGCAAGAAGGAGAGGGTGGAGAGGGAGAGGCATGAAGGAGAGAGAGGGGGGTTAGAGAGAGAGAGAGAGCAAGAAGGAGAGGGGAGAGAGAGAGGGGGGTAGAGAGAGAGAGAGAGAGAGAGAGGGCAGGGGAGGGGAGGGAGGAGAGAGAGAGAGAGAGGAGAGAGAGAGAGAGAGAGAGAGAGAGAGAGAGAGAGAGAGAGAGAGAGAGAGAGAGAGAGAGAGAGAGAGAGAGAGAGAGAGAGAGAGAGAGAGAGAGAGAGAGAGAGAGAGAGAGAGAGAGAGAGAGAGAGAGCGGGCAAGAAGGAGAGGGGTAGAGAGAGAGAGAGGGCAAAAAGGAGAGGGGTGGAGAGAGAGGGAGAGGGCAAGAAGGAGAGGGGTGGAGAGAGGGAGAGGGCAAGATGGAGAGGGTGGAGAGAGAGAGGGAGAGGGGTGGAGAGAGGGAGAGGGCAAGATGGAGAGGGGTGGAGAGACAGAGAGAGAGAGAGAGAGGGGGGGCAAGAAGGAGAGAGAGAGAGAGAGAGAGAGGGGGGGGGTGGGAGAGAGAGAGAGAGAGACAGGAGAGAGAGAGAGAGAGACAGAGAGAGAGAGAGAGAGAGAGAGAGAGAGAGAGAGAGAGAGAGAGAGAGAGAGAGAGAGAGAGAGAGAGAGAGAGAGAGAGAGAGAGAGAGAGAGAGAGAGAGAGAGAGAGAGAGAGAGAGAGAGAGAGAGAGAAGAGGGAAGAAGGAGAGGTGGAGAGAGAGGGCAAGAGAGAGAGAGAGAGAGAGAGAGAGAGAGAGAGAGAGAGAGAGAGAGAGAGAGAGGGCAAGAAGGAGAGGGTGGAGAGAGAGAGGGAGAGGGCATGAAGGAGAGAGAGAGGGGGTTAGAGAGAGAGAGAGAGAGAGAGAAAGAAAGAGAGAGAGACAAGAAGGAGAGGGGGTGGAGAGGGAGAGGGCAGGAAGAGGAGAGAGGGGGGTTAGAGAGAGAGAGAGAGCAAGAAGGAGAGGGGTAGAGAGAGAGGGGGGGTAGAGAGAGAGAGAGAGAGAGGGCGCAATGAAGGAGATGAGGTGAGAGAGAGAGAGCAGAGAAATGAGAGAGAGTGAGAGAGAGAGAGAGAGAGAGAGAGAGAGAGAGAGAGAGAGAGAGAGAGCAAGAAGGAGAGAGAATGTGAGAGAGAGAGAGAGAGAGAGAGAGAGAGAGAGAGAGAGAGACGTGGCAAGAAGGAGAGGGGGTAGAGAGAGAGAGAGGGCAAAAAGGAGAGGGTGGAGAGAGAGGGAGAGGGCAAGAAGGAGAGGGTGGAGAGAGGGAGAGGGCAAGATGGAGAGGGGGTGGAGAGAGAGGGAGAGGGGTGGAGAGAGGGAGAGGCAAGATGGAGAGGGGGTGGAGAGACAGAGAGAGAGAGAGAGAGAGAGGGGGGCAAGAAGGAGAGAGAGAGAGAGAGAGAGAGAGGGGGGTAGAGAGAGAGAGAGAGAAGAGAGAGGGCAAGAATGAGAGGGGTAGAGAGAGAGAGAGAGGGCAAGAAGGAGAGGGGTGGAGAGAGAGGGCAAGAAGGAGAGGGGTGGAGAGAGGGAGAGGGAGAGGGCAAGAAGGAGAGGGTTAGAGAGAGAGGGAGAGGGCAAGAATGAAGAAGGGTAGAGAGATATAGCGAGAGGTAGAGAGAGAGGGCAAGAAGGAGCGGGTGGAGAGAGAGACAGAGAGAGAGCAAGAAGGAGAGGGTGGAGAGAGAGAGAGAGACAGAGAGAGAGAGCAAGCAGGAGAGGGGTGTAGAGAGAGGAGAGGGCAAGAAGGAGAGAGAGGGGGTAGAGAGGAGGAGAGAGAGGGCAAGAAGGAGAGGGGTGAGAGAGAGGGGCAAGAAGGAGAGGGTAGAGAGAGAGGGGGTAGAGAGAGAGAGTGGGGGTAGAGAGAGAGAGAGCGGCAAGAAGGAGAGGTGGAAAGAGAGGGAGAGGGGTGAGAGAGGGAGAGGGGTGAGAGAGGGAGAGGGCAAGATGGAGAGGGTGAGAGACAGAGAGAGAGAGAGAGAGGGAGAGGGGGGGGCAGAGAGAGAGAGAGACAGAGAGAGGGCAAGAATGAGAGGGGTGGAGAGAGAGGGCAAGAAGGAGAGGGGTGGAGAGAGAGGGCAAGAAGGAGAGGGGTAGAGAGAGAGCGAGAGGGCAAGAAGGAGAGGGGTAGAGAGAGAGAGCGAGAGGTAGAGAGAGAGGGCAAGAAGGAGAGGGGTGGAGAGAGAGACAGAGAGAGAGGGCAAGAAGGAGAGGGGTGGAGAGAGAGAGAGAGACAGAGAGAGAGAGCAAGAAGGAGAGGGGTGGAGAGAGAGGGAGAGGGCAAGAAGGAGAGGGGTGGAGAGAGAGAGAGAGAGAGAGCAAGAAGGAGAGGGGTGGAGAGAGAGACAGAGAGAGAGGGCAAGAAGGAGAGGGGTGGAGAGAGAGAGAGAGACAGAGAGAGAGAGCAAGAAGGAGAGGGGGTGGAGAGAGAGAGAGAGAGCAAGAAGGAGAGGGGTGGAGAGAGAGGGAGAGGGCAAGAAGGAGAGAGAGGGGGGTAGAGAGTGAGAGAGAGAGAGACACATGAGAGAGAGAGAGAGACACAGGAGAGAGAGGGAGAGACAGGAGAGAGAGAGAGGGCAAGAAGGAGAGGGGTGGAGAGAGAGAGGGCAAGAAGGAGAGGAGTGGAGAGAGAGAGAGAGAGAGAGAGAAGGAAAAAGAGAGAGAGAATGAAAAGAGAAAGAGGGCAAGAAGGAGAGGGGTGTAGAGAGAGGAGAGGGCAAGAAGGAGAGGGGTAGAGAGAGGGAGAGAGAGGGAGAAAGAAGGAGAGGGATAAAAGAGAGAGAGAGGGCGAGAGAGAGAGAGAGAGAGAGAGAGGTGTGGAAAGAGAGAGAGAGGGAGAGGGGCAAGAAGGAGAGAGAGAGGGGGGTAGAGGAGTGAGTGGGAGTGAGAGGGAGAGGGCAAGAAGGAGAGGGGGTGGAGAGAGAGGGCAAGGAAGGAGAGGGGTGGAGAGAGAGGAGAGGGCGTAGAAGAGAGAAAGAGAGGGCAAGAAGGAGAGGGTAGAGAGAGAGAGAGGGCAAGAAGGAGAGGGGTGGAGAGAGGGAGAGGGCAAGAAGGAGAGGGAGAGGGGTGGAGAGAGAGAGAGGGCAAGATGGAGAGGGGTGGAGAGACAGAGAGAGAGAGAGAGAGGGGGGGCAAGAAGGAGAGAGAGAGAGAGAGAGAGAAAGGGGGGGGGAGAGAGAGAGAGAGTGGGGGTAGAGAGAGAGAGAGAGAGAGAGGGCAAGAAGGAGAGGGCAAGAAGAGAGAGAGGGAGAGGGCAAGAAGGAGAGGGGTAGAGAGAGAGAGAGAGAGAGAGAGAGAGGGCAAGAAGGAGAGGGGTAGAGAGAGAGAGAGGGCAAGAAGGAGAGGGGTGGAGAGAGAGGGAGAGGGGTGGAGAGAGGGAGAGGGCAAGATGGAGAGGGGTGGAGAGACAGGGAGAGAGAGAGAGAGGGGGGGCAAGAAGGAAAGAGAGAGAGAGAGAAAGGGGGGGTAGAGAGAGAGAGACAGAGAGAGGGCAAGAATGAGAGGGGGGGAGAGAGAGGGCAAGAAGGAGAGGGGTGGAGAGAGGGGCAAGAAGGAGAGGGAAGTGGAGAGAGACGAGAGGGAGAGGGCAAGAAGGAGAGGGGTAGAGAGAGAGGGAGAGGGCAAGAAGGAGAGGGTAGAGAGAGAGGGAGAGGCAAGAAATGAGAGTGGTAGAGAGAGAGAGCGAGAGGTAGAGAGAGAGGGCAAGAAGGAGAGGGTGGAGAGAGAGACAGAGAGAAGGGCAGAAGGAGAGGGGTGAGAGAGAGAGAGAGACAGAGAGAGAGAGCAAGCAGGAGAGGGGTGGAGAGAGAGAGAGGCAAGAAGGAGAGGGGTGGAGAGAGAGTGGAGAGGGCAAGAAGGAGAGGAGAGGGGGGTAGAGAGTGAGAGAGAGAGAGAGACACATGAGAGAGAGAGAGAGAGAGAGAGACACAGGAGAGAGAGAGAGAGAGAGAGAGAGACAGAGAGAGAGAGAGGGCAAGAATGAGAGGGTGGAGAGAGAGAGGGCAAGAAGGAGAGGGGTAGAGAGAGAGGGAGGGGGCAAGAAGAGAGAGGTAGAGAGAGAGAGAGAGGTAGAGAGAGAGGGCAAGAAGGAGAGGGGTGGAGAGAGACAGAGAGAGGGCAAGAAGGAGAGGGTGGAGAGAGAGAGAGGGCAAGAATGAGAGGGGTGGGAGAGAGAGAGAGAGGGAGAGCAAGAAGGAGAGGGGTGGAGAGAGAGGGCAACAGAATGAGAGGGGTGGAGAGAGCGAGAGGGAGAGGGCATGAGGAGGGGGTAGAGAGAGGGAGAGGACAAGTAAGGGGTGGAGAGAGAGGGCAAGAAGTAGAGGGGTGAGAGAGAGGGGGTAGAGAGAGAGGGATAGAGAGAGAGGGAGAGAGAGAGAAAGAGAGCAAGAATGAGAGGGGTGGAGAGGGCAAGAAGGAGAGGGGGGAGAGAGAGTGTGTGTGAGAGAGAGAGAGAGAGCAAGAAGGAGAGGGGTGGAGAGAGAGAGAGGGCACGAAGGAGAGGGGTGGAGAGAGAGAGAGAGAGAGAGGGAGAGGGCAAGAAGGAGAGAGATAGAGGGGGTAGAGAGTGTGTGAGAGAGAGAGCAAGAAGGAGAGGGGATGGAGAGAGAGAGAGGGCAAGAAGGAGAGGGGTAGAGAGAGAGAGGGCAAAGAAGGGGAGAGGGGTGTAGAGAGAGAGGGCAAGAAGGAGAGGGGTGGATAGAGGGAGAGGGTGGAGAGAGTGGAGGGCAAGATGGAGAGGGGTGGAGAGACAGAGAGAGAGAGAGAGGGGGGGGGGGAGAGAGAGAGGGCAAGAATGAGAGGGGGGTAGAGAGTGAGGGAGAAGAGAGAGAGAGAGAGACACAGGAGAGAGAGAGAGAGAGAGAGGGGTGGAGAGAGAGAGGTGCAAGAAGGAGAGGGCAGAGAGAGAGGGAGAGGTAAGAAGAGAGGGTAGAGAGAGAGAGAGAGAGAGAGAGGTAGAGAGAGAGGGCAAGAAGGGAGGGTGGAGAGAGGGAGAAGGAGAGAGAGAGATAGAGAGGGCAAGAAGGAGAGGGGTGGGGGGAGAGAGAGAGAGAGAGAGAGAGAGAGAGAGAGAGAGAGAGAGAGAGAGAGAGAGAGAGAGAGAGAGAGAGAGAGAGAGAGAGAGAGAGAGAGAGAGAGAGAGAGAGAGAGAGAGAGAGAGGCAAGAAGGAGAGGGGTGGAGAGAGAGAGGGAGAGGGCATGAAGGAGAGAGAGGGGGGGTTAGAGAGAGAGAGAGAGAGAAAGAAAGAGAGAGAGCAAGAAGGAGAGGGGTGGAGAGGGAGAGGGCATGAAGGAGGGAGAGGGGGTTAGAGAGAGAGAGAGAGAGCAAGAAGGAGAGGTAGAGAGAGAGAGGGGGTAGAGAGAGAGAGAGATGGCAAGAAGGGGAGGGGTGAGAGAGAGAGGGCAAGCATGAGAGAGAGTGAGAGAGAGAGAGGCAAGAAGGAGAGAGAGTGAGAGAGAGAGAGAGAGAGAGAGAGAGAGCAAGAAGGAGAGAGAAATGAGAGAGAGAGCAGAGAGAGAGAGAGAGAGAGAGAGAGAGAGAGAGAGAGAGAGAGAGAGAGCGGGCAAGAAGGAGAGGGGTAGAGAGAGAGAGGGGCAAAAAGGAGAGGGTGGAGAGAGAGGGGAGAGGGCAAGAAGGAGAGGGGTGGATAGAGGGGGAGAGGGCAAGATGGAGAGGGTGGAGAGAGAGGGAGAGGGGAGAGGGAGTGGAGGAGGGAGAGGCAAGATGGGAGGGTGGAGAGACCGAGAGAGAGAGAGAGAGAGAGAGGGGGCAAGAAGGAGAGAGAGAGAGAGAGAGAGGGGTAGAGAGAGAGAGAGAAAGAGAGAGGGGCAAGAAGAGAGGGGATAGAGAGAGAGAGGGCAAGAAGGAGAGGGGTGGAGAGAGAGGGCAAGAAGGAGAGGGAGTGGGAGAGAGGGAGAGGAGAGAGCAAGAAGGAGAGGGGTAGAGAGAGAGGGAGAGCAAGAGGAGAGGGAGAGAGAGAGCGAGAGGTAGAGAGAGAGGCAAGAAGGAGCGGGGTGGAGAGAGAGACAGAGAGAGAGGGCAAGAAGGAGAGGGGGAGAGAGAGAGAGAGACAGAGAGAGAGAGCAAGAAGGAGAGGGGGGGAGAGAGAGGGAGAGGGCAAGAGAGAGAGAGGGGGGTAGAGAGAGAGAGAGAGAGAGACACATGAGAGAGAGAGAGACACAGGAGAGAGAGACAGAGAGACAGGAGAGAGAGAGGGCAAGAATGAGAGGGGTGGAGAGAGAGAGGGCAAGAAGGAGAGGGGTAGAGAGAGGGAGAGGGCAAGAAGGAGAGGGGTAGAGAGAGAGAGAGAGGTAGAGAGAGAGGGCAATAAGGAGAGGGGTGGAGAGAGAGAGAGAGGGCAAGAAGGAGAGGGGTAGAGAGAGAGGGAGAGGGCAAGAAGGAGAGGGTGGAGAGAGAGGGCAAGAAGGAGAGGGGTGGAGAGAGAGGGCAAGAAGGAGAGAGAGAGAGAGAGAGAGAGAATAGAGAGAGAGAGAGAGAGAGAGAGGGCAAGAAGGAGAGGGGTGGAGAGAGAGAGGCAAGAATGAGAGGGGTGAGAGACGAGAGGGAGAGGGCAAGAAGGAGAGGGGTGGAGAGAGGGAGAGGGCAAGAAGGAGGGGTGAGAGAGAGGGCAAGAAGTAGAGGGGTGGAGAGAGGAGAGAGAGAGTAGAGAGAGAGGGAGAGAGAGAGAGAGAGAGAGAGAGAGAGAGAGAGAGAGAGAGAGAGAGAGAGAGAGAGAGAGAGAGAGAGAGAGAGAGAGAGAGAGAGAGAGAGAGAGAGAGAGAGAGAGAGAGAGAGAGAGAGAGAGAGAGAGAGAGAGAGAGAGAGAGAGAGAGCAAGAAGGAGAGGTGAGAGAGAGAGAGAGAGAGAGAGAGAGAGAGAGAGAGAGAGAGAGAGAGAGAGAGAGCAAGAAGGAGAGGGTGTAGAGAGAGGGAGAGGGCAAGAAGGAGAGAGAGGGGGGTAGAGAGTGAGTGAGAGAGAGGGCAAGAAGGAGAGGGGTGGAGAGAGAGGGCAAGAAGGAGAGGGGTAGAGAGAGAGGGGGGGTGAGAGAGAGAGAGTGGGGGGTAGAGAGAGAGAGAGCGGGCAAGAAGGAGAGGGGTGGAAAGAGAGGGAGAGGGTGGAGAGAGGGAGAGGGGTGGAGAGAGGGAGAGGGCAAGATGGAGAGGGGTGGAGAGACAGAGAGAGAGAGAGAGAGGGAGAGGGGGAGAGAGAGAGAGAGACAGAGAGAGGGCAAGAATGAGAGGGGTGGAGAGAGAGGGCAAGAAGGAGAGGGGTGGAGAGAGAGGCAAGAAGGAGAGGGGAGAGAGAGCGAGAGGGCAAGAAGGAGAGGGTAGAGAGAGAGAGCGAGAGGTAGAGAGAGGGCAAGAAGGAGAGGGGTGGAGAGAGAGACAGAGAGAGAGGGCAAGAAGGAGAGGGGTGAGAGAGAGAGACAGAGAGAGAGACAAGAAGGAGAGGGGTGAGAGAGAGGGAGAGGGCAAGAAGGAGAGGGTGGAGAGAGAGAGAGAGAGAGACAAGAAGGAGAGGGGTGGAGAGAGAGACAGAGAGAGAGGCAAGAAGGAGAGGGGTGGAGAGAGAGAGAGACAGAGAGAGAGAGCAAAGAAGGAGAGGGGTGGAGAGAGAGAGAGAGAGCAAGAAGGAGAGGGGTGGAGAGAGAGGGAGAGGGCAAGAAGGAGAGAGAGGGGGGGTAGAGAGTGAGAGAGAGAGAGACACATGAGAGAGAGAGAGAGACACAGGAGAGAGAGGGAGAGACAGGAGAGAGAGAGAGGGCAAGAAGGAGAGGGGTGGAGAGAGAGAGGGCAAGAAGGAGAGGAGTGGAGAGAGAGAGAGAGAGAGAGAAGGAAAAAGAGAGAGAGAATGAAAAAGAGAAAGAGGGCAAGAAGGAGAGGGGTGTAGAGAGAGGGAGAGGGCAAGAAGGAGAGGGGTAGAGAGAGGGATAGAGAGAGGGAAAGAAGGAGAGGGGATAAAAAGAGAGAGAGAGGGCGAGAGAGAGAGAGAGAGAGAGAGAGAGACTGGTGGAAAGAGAGAGAGAGGGAGAGGGCAAGAAGGAGAGAGAGAGGGGGGGAGAGAGAGTGAGTGAGAGAGAGGGCAAGAAGGAGAGGGGTGGAGAGAGAGGGCAAGAAGGAGAGGGGTGGAGAGAGAGGGAGAGGGCGAGAAGAGAGAAAGAGAGGGCAAGAAGGAGAGGGGTAGAGAGAGAGAGAGGGCAAGAAGGAGAGGGGTGGAGAGAGGGAGAGAAGAAGGAGAGGGAGAGGGTGGAGAGAGAGAGAGGGCAAGATGGAGAGGGGTGAGAGACAGAGAGAGAGAGAGAGGGCAAGAAGGAGAGAGAGAGAGAGAGAGAGAAAGGGGGGTAGAGAGAGAGAGAGTGGGGGGTAGAGAGAGAGAGAGAGAGAGGGCAAGAAGGAGAGGGCAAGAAGAGAGAGAGGGAGAGAGGGCAAGAAGGAGAGGGTAGAGAGAGAGAGAGAGAGAGAGAGGGGCAAGAAGGAAAGGAGAGAGAGAGAGAGGGCAAGAAGGAGAGGGGT
>NW_025533520.1:827500-835000 GCF_020615455.1 Coregonus clupeaformis | reverse complement strand
AGGGAGAGAGAGATGGGAGAATTAGAGGGATCATACTTAAATTCACACAGGACACCGGATAAGACAGGAGAATAACACCAGATATAACAGACTGTAGTGTTGTTTTAGAGGTACAATCTTACTGTAAACAGTAGTGTTGTTTTAGAGGCACTATCTTACTGTAAACAGTAGTGTTGTTTTAGAGGTCCTGTCTTACTGTAAACAGGAGTGTTGTTTTAGAGGTACTATCTTACTGTAAACAGTAGTGTTGTTTTAGAGGTACTCTCTTACTGTAAACAGTAGTGTTGTTTTAGAGGTACTCTCTTACTGTAAACAGCCGAGATCCAACATCCTCTTTTTCAACCAAAGATGTGACCACCCAGATAACCACATTATCTTTATTTTTCTCTCTCTCTCTCACTTTTTCAATCTCTCACTCACTTTTTCATTTACTCTCACACACTTTTTCATTCTCTCTCTCACACTTTTTCATTCATTCTCTCTCTCACACTTTTTCATTCATTCTCTCTCTCACACTTTTTCATTCATTCTCTCTCTCACACTTTTTCATTCATTCTCTCTCTCTCGCTCACTTTTTCATTCTCTCTCACACTTTTTCATTCTCTCTCACACTTTTTCATTCTCTCTCTCTCACTTGTTCATTTTCTCTGTCTCTCTCTCTCTCTCTCTCTCTTTCACACACACACTGGTGGTGTGAGGATTAGTCCTCTGTTAATCTCTGTTAATCTCTGAACTACAGCACAGTGCTACTACACATACAATAATACACTACGTCACCGTGTGTTGTCTGTCTGTCTGCCTGTCTGCCTGTCTGCCTGTCTGCCTGTCTGTCTGTCTGTCTGTCTGTCTGTCTGTCTGTCTGTCTGCCTGTCTGCCTGTCTGCCTGTCTGTCTGTCTAATGATTGTTCAGTACTTCTACATTCATCTCCTTTACATTGCCCTGGCCTCATTTGTCTTTGCGTCAAAACAATGGTTTCATTGTGCCCTCACCATCCCTCAAACACACACACACAGGCTGACAAACACACACACGGTCATGGTATCTATACACAATAGGCCCCCAGCAGAGATGAGTTTGTAAGGCACTAGACAGTGGTTCATGTTGAGCCATACCGTAGTAGACTAGCCTGCTATGAGGAGAGAGTTTGACAGTTGAGCGTAAATCATAGTCCACAGACTTGGGACGCGATAGTCTGGTGTCCCATTGTGACATGGTTACAAGGATCTGAGAGCACCAACCTAATTTGTAAGTGGCTCTGGATAAGAGCGTCTGTTAAATGACGTAAACAATCTGTGGGGGACACACAGCCTGAACGCGCACCTCCCCACAATTCCCAACCAACGCGTCTCCGGTACGCATCCTCTATTCATTTGAATGTGTTGACAGTTGGAGAAATCGCTTGCGCTGCGCTGAGAATTTGAAAAGTATGAAAGCCAACGGTCCAGTATTCTAGAACACTGCTGTGCGTACAGTATGTGTAGACGGTCCAGTATTCTAGAACACTGCTGTGCGTACGTATGTGTAGACGGTCCAGTATTCTAGAACACTGCTGTGCGTACGTATGTGTAGACGGTCCAGTATTCTAGAACACTGCTGTGCGTACGTATGTGTAGACGTTTTGGACTCTAATAAACGCTTTATGCATTGTGTTCTAGAACCCAGAATTACACAAAGCATGAACAAGCAACCCATTGTGAAGTCAGCTATATACAGTGAGGGGAAAAAAGTATTTGATCTCCTGCTGATTTTGCACGTTTGCCCACTGACAAAGAAATTATCAGTCTATAATTTAATGGTAGGTTTATTTGAACAGTGAGAGACAGAATAACAACAAAATAATCCAGAAAAACGCATGTCACAAATGTTATAAATTGATTTGCATTTTAATGAGGGAAATAAGTATTTGACCCCCTCTCAATCAGAAAGATTTCTGGCTCCCAGGTGTCTTTTATACAGGTAACGAGCTGAGATTAGGAGCACACTCTTAAAGGGAGTGCTCCTAATCTCAGCTTGTTACCTGTATAAAAGACACCTGTCCACAGAAGCAATCAATCAATCAGATTCCAAACTCTCCACCATGGCCAAGACCAAAGAGCTCTCCAAGGATGTCAGGAACAAGATTGTAGACCTACACAAGGCTGGAATGGGCTACAAGACCATCGCCAAGCAGTTTGGCGAGAAGGTGACAACAGTTGGTGCGATTTATTCGCAAATGGAAGAAACACAAAATAACTGTCAATCTCCCTCGGCCTGGGGCACCATGCAAAATCTCATCTCGTGGAGTTGCAATGATCATGAGAACGGTGAGGAATCAGCCCAGAACTACACGGGAGGATCTTGTCAATGATCTCAAGGCAGCTGGGACCATAGTCACCAAGAAAACAATTGGTAACACACTACGCCGTGAAGGACTGAAATCCTGCAGCGCCCGCAAGGTCCCCCTGCTCAAGAAAGCACATATACAGGGCCGTCTGAAGTTTGCCAATGAACATCTGAATGATTCAGAGGAGAACTGGGTGAAAGTGTTGTGGTCAGATGAGACCAAAATCGAGCTCTTTGGCATCAACTCAACTCGCCGTGTTTGGAGGAGGAGGAATGCTGCCTATGATCCCAAGAACACCATCCCCACCGTCAAACATGGAGGTGGAAACATTATGCTTTGGGGGGGGGGGTGTTTCTGCTAAGGGGACAGGACAACTTCACCGCATCAAAGGGACGATGGACGGGGCCATGTACCGTCAAATCTTGGGTGAGAACCTCCTTCCCTCAGCCAGGGCATTGAAAATGGGTCGTGGGTGGGTATTCCAGCATGACAATGACCCAAAACACACGGCCAAGGCAACAAAGGAGTGGCTCAAGAAGAAGCACATTAAGGTCCTGGAGTGGCCTAGCCAGTCTCCAGACCTTGATCCAATAGAAAATCTGTGGAGCTCGCTGAAGGTTTGAGTTGCCAAACGTCAGCCTCGAAACCTTAATGACTTGGAGAAGATCTGCAAAGAGGAGTGGAACAAAATCCCTCCTGAGATGTGTGCAAACCTGGTGGCCAACTACAAGAAACGTCTGACCTCTGTGATTGCCAACAAGGGTTTTGCCACCAAGTACTAAGTCATGTTTTGCAGAGGGGTCAAATACTTATTTCCCTCATTAAAATGCAAATCAATTTATAACATTTTTGACATGTGTTTTTCTGGATTTTTTTGTTGTTATTCTGTCTCTCACTGTTCAAATAAACCTACCATTAAAATTATAGACTGATCCTGTCTTTGTCAGTGGGCAAACGTACAAAATCAGCAGGGGATCAAATACTTTTAACCCTCACTGTTTTTAGACTACCACCAGTATTCAATAACCCTATGAAAGCTAAATGCGTAATTTGTTGACATCGCACTGGTAGACGCTTATCATAAATGCCAATCTGCTGTTGCTGTTTATTTCAGCTGGTTTGAAGTACTCCTCTCTCTCTCTCTCTCCTCTCTCTCTCTCTCCCCTCTCTCTCCCTCTCCCTTCTCTCTCTCTTCTCTCCCCCCCTCTCTCTCTCTCTCCTCTCCTCTCTCCCCCTCTTCCCCCTCTCTCATGGTGACTGGGTCCAGCTGGAGCAGTCAGCAGACTGAGACACAGGACGGCAGCACCGTCAGCAGTTAGTGTATGTGTTTTAATAACCTACAGAGAAGTGTGGGAGTTTATGTGCATCCTCACTGGGATGTTTTTCCTACTAAAGTCACACACAAGGTTATATCCTGTCATAGACTATCCTCTCATTACATCTGTAGGGACAGAACCAAGCACAGCGGACCACCCCATAGTAGCTGGCCTGGCTGTGACCCAGTGTGTGTGTGGCCCAGTGTGACCTAGTGTGTGTGTGACCCAGTGTGTGACCCAGTCTGACCCAGTGTGCTAAATGACTTAAATGTTCTACCAACAAGCTTCAAACTAAACAGATTGCAATCTAGCAAACAAGAGTACAATTTGATTGAGGCTAATTTGAGTAAAGCCACAAAAACAACTTTATAAAAAGGTGACATTAACCAATAGGGCTTTAGTCAGAAGGTGACATTAACCAATAGGGCTTTAGTCAGAAGGTGACATTAACCAATAGGGCTTTAGTCAGAAGGTGACATTAACCAATAGGGCTTTAGTCAGAAGGTGACATTAATCAATAGGGCTTTAGCCAGAAGGTGACATTAACCAATAGGGCTTTAGCCAGAAGGTGACATTAACCAATAGGGCTTTAGCCAGAAGGTGACATTAACCAATAGGGCTTTAGTCAGAAGGTGACATTAACCAATAGGGCTTTAGCCAGAAGGTGACATTAACCAATAGGGCTTTAGTCAGAAGGTGACATTAACCAATAGGGCTTTAGTCAGAAGGTGACATTAACCAATAGGGCTTTAGTCAGAAGGTGACATTAACCAATAGGGCTTTAGTCAGAAGGTGACATTAACCAATAGGGCTTTAGTCAGAAGGTGACATTAACCAATAGGGCTTTAGTCAGAAGGTGACATTAACCAATAGGGCTTTAGTCAGAAGGTGACATTAACCAATAGGGCTTTAGTCAGAAGGTGACATTAACCAATAGGGCTTTAGTCAGAAGGTGACATTAACCAATAGGGCTTTAGTCAGAAGGTGACATTAACCAATAGGGCTTTAGTCAGAAGGTGACATTAACCAATAGGGCTTTAGTCAGAAGGTGACATTAACCAATAGGGCTTTAGTCAGAAGGTGACATTAACCAATAGGGCTTTAGTCAGAAGGTGACATTAACCAATAGGGCTTTAGTCAGAAGGTGACATTAACCAATAGGGCTTTAGTCAGAAGGTTACATTAACCAATAGGGCTTTAGTCAGAAGGTGACATTAACCAATAGGGCTTTAGCCAGAAGGTGACATTAACCAATAGGGCTTTAGCCAGAAGGTGACATTAACCAATAGGGCTTTAGCCAGAAGGTGACATTAACCAATAGGGCTTTAGCCAGAAGGTGACATTAACCAATAGGGCTTTAGCCAGAAGGTGACATTAACCAATAGGGCTTTAGTCAGAAGGTGACATTAACCAATAGGGCTTTAGTCAGAAGGTGTTTGTTTGTTTGTTTGTTTGTTTAGTCTGTCGATATGGGAGTCTGGTTTGCTTTGCGGCAGGCAGGGGACAGGGGACAGGTGACAGGGGACAGGTGACACAGGGGACAGATGACAGAAGGGGACAGGTGACAGACGTTTCACCGTTAACCTTCTCCAGTATGGTTCTCTTGTGCATCGTGTAACTTCCTTCCAAATTCTGTATCCTGACTCGATGATTGGAAGTCTCTTTCTCCCCAACCCTACAGGTGAAGAAGCGCCAGCAGGCTGTGGTGGGGTTCTTGGAGGCCAACCGGATCTCCTTTCAGGAGGTGGACATCACCAATGTGGAGGACAGAAGGCTGTGGATGTACCAACACATCCCCCCGGAGAAACACCCAGACAAGGGCAACCCGCTGCCCCCACAGATCTTCAACGGAGACTGCTACTGTGGGGTAAGATAGATAGATAGATGGATGGATGGATGGATGTATTTCTGTCCGACTCCCCGCGACCGCAAGAACTGGTCCCATTCTACTTGTATGTGTACAAAGTAGAATGAAGACAGTTTCAAAAAATAATCTGCGGTACAACAAAAACATTTTCATCCCGAAGTTGTCTGATCTGACAGCCCGCTCCCAACCGCAGCATGAAAAATGCTGACCATGCTATGATCTCTGTCGGTCCCGAGGGATGCCCGCGGGACTTTGTAGCCTTTATTAGCTAATCTAATGTTAGCATTTAGCATATAGCCTTTGTTAGTTGGTCTAATGTTAGCATGTAGCCTGAATGGTCAGTTGGTGAACGAGCTTGCCTAGCGGTGCTAACGTCAGCCCTCCTGTGCGCTGTGCTGAGTCGGCATGTTGCTGGGTAACCCCTGCGCGGCGTAATCCCATTGCTCCATAGGGCAGATTATCAAGGCTGCGTCCCAAATCGCACCCTATTCCCCCCCTATCCCCTTTATAGTGCACTATCTTTGGCCAGTGCCGACGGGGAATGTCTGTTGTCATTTTAGACTCAGAGGAGGTGTGTGTGTCTCCCCAGGTCCAGAACAAATTCAAGGAAACGTACAGTATTATACAGAGCCGTGAGTGCATGAAACTCCCTTCCATTTTATATAGCGCAAGTGAACAGCAATGTTAATGTTTTTTTTTTATGTATGTCAATTGTAAAGTATTTTGTCTGTAATGTATTTGTTGTTCTGTGTCGGACCCCAGTGAGACTAGCTGTTGCCATTGGCGTCGGCTAATGGGGATCCCAAAAAAATCGTGTGCGTGCATCAGCTATTTGTTCGCCCACAATTGCAAAAAATAACCCATCCGCAACCGCCGACTATATGTGAAAATCTGAGGCCCGCACCGAACCCTAACACGCAAATATAGAAAATGTTCAATAGGCTACAGTCAAAGACTACAGAACAATTTTTTGACAGGGGCTGCAGGATTTTTTTTTTGGCATGATTTCGATATGTTTCTAGTTATAATTTTAAACATGTTGGTAGGCTATTTGTTAGTCAACTTGTCTATAATTAGATACATGCAGCTTCTCGTCTGCCATTACTTGTTGCCCATAAACCCTTCCTCACCAGAATAAATGTAATAGATCGATAGAATGAATGCTTCAATCTAGTTGACATCTGTAAAGTTTTTTCCCTGTCATCTTTTGCGGAGCAAAGACGTTTAGGGACTGGGGAGAAAGTACAACAACGCAAAAAAACGAACGTGAAATATTTTCTGTGTAAAATGTCCAAATGACATCAGTTTGACCGGTTGTAAGGAAATAGAAAGCTGTGAAAACGACCCAACATGTTTCTGATAAGATTTCAGGTCGGCTTCGATATTTTGTGTGGTTGAAATACTATCAGCTTCTATGATGCTTTTATGATAAAGACATCACCTCTACAGATGGTATCTAACTGAGCATTGGTTCTCTCAAGATGCAGAAATAAATCAATCAAATTTCTCCACTCCAGTCCAAATTTTGCCTACATTTGGTGTATAATTTTACTGCAAGAAAGTCTTAATTCTGCAGGAGTTATTATTAAGGCTATGTGAGAGGCTATAGACCAGATTTCAGTTTCCATTTAACCCGTCTAACCAGTAGGCTACAGTTCCCTTGACATTCCTTAAAGGCCTATTTGAAGTCCCCGTCTTGTGACTGTCGATTTTGTATAGCGCCTCACAATCATCACACATAACGTAGCCGGCACTGCTATCATCCTTTTTTACCACTTCACCAAATCTTTCCCAAACATTACTTTTCTGGCCCTCCCTTTTTTTTTTTTCCAACTCTCCTATCGCAGCGTTAGTCTTTATTGAATTCCACTTCGACAATGCTCTCACAATGCCTTCATGGATCGACGTTAAGGTTTTCTGCCCGTTCCCAAAAGCATTATCTGGCGATTGGCCGTGTAGGCTATTTGGCGCGTGTCCAGTCAGATAAATATAA
>NW_025533520.1:735000-820000 GCF_020615455.1 Coregonus clupeaformis | reverse complement strand
AGACTGGAGTTGGGCTGTTGGGGGTACTGGAGTTGGGCTGTTGGGGGGTACTGAACTGAGTTGGGCTGTTGGGGGGACTGGAGTTGGGCTGTTGGGGGTACTGGAAAGACTGGAGTTGGGCTGTTGGGGGTACTGGAGTTGGGCTGTTGGGGGTACTGAAGACTGGAGTTGGGCTGTTGGGGTACTGGAGTTGGGCTGTTGGCGGGTACTGAGGACTGGAGTTGGGCTGTTGGGGGACTGGAGGACTGGAGTTGGGCTGTTGGGGGTACTGGAGTTGGGCTGTTGGGGGGTACTGGAGGACTGGAGTTGGGCTGTTGGGGGGACTGGAGGACTGAGTTGGGCTGTTGGGGTACTGGAGGACTGGAGTTGGGCTGTTGGGGGTACTGAGGACTGGAGTTGGGCTGTTGGGGGTACTGGAGTTGGGCTGTTGGGGGTACTGGAGGACTGGAGTTGGGCTGTTGGGGGTACTGGAGTTGGGCTGTTGGGGGGTACTGGAGGACTGGAGTTGGGCTGTTGGGGGTACTGGAGTTGGGCTGTTGGGGGTACTGGAGGACTGGAGTTGGGCTGTTGGGGGGTACTGGAGTTGGGCTGTTGGGGGGTACTGGAGGACTGGAGTTGGGCTGTTGGGGGATACTGGAGGACTGGAGTTGGGCTGTTGGGGGATACTGGAGGACCGGAGTTGGGCTGTTGGGGGGTACTGGAGTTGGGCTGTTGGGGGGTACTGGAAGACTGGAGTTGGGCTGTTGGGGGTACTGGAGTTGGGCTGTTGGGGGTACTGGAAGACTGGAGTTGGGCTGTTGGGGGGTACTGGAGTTGGGCTGTTGGGGGGTACTGGAAGACTGGAGTTGGGCTGTTGGGGGGTACTGGAGTTGGGCTGTTGGCGGGTACTGGAGGACTGGAGTTGGGCTGTTGGGGGGTACTGGAGGACTGGAGTTGGGCTGTTGGGGGGTACTGGAGGACTGGAGTTGGGCTGTTGGGGGGACTGGAGGACTGGAGTTGGGCTGTTGGCGGGTACTGGAGGACTGGAGTTGGGCTGTTGGGGGGTACTGGAGGACTGGAGTTGGGCTGTTGGGGGGACTGGAGGACTGGAGTTGGGCTGTTGGGGGGTACTGGAGTTGGGCTGTTGGGGGGTACTGGAAGACTGGAGTTGGGCTGTTGGGGGGTACTGGAGTTGGGCTGTTGGCGGGTACTGGAGGACTGGAGTTGGGCTGTTGGGGATACTGGAGGACTGGAGTTGGGCTGTTGGGGGGTACTGGAGTTGGGCTGTTGGGGGTACTGGAGTTGGGCTGTTGGGGGGTACTGGAGTTAGGCTGTTGGGGGTACTGGAGTTGGGCTGTTGGGGGTACTGGAGGACTGGAGTTGGGCTGTTGGGGGTACTGGAGGACTGGAGTTGGGCTGTTGGGGGTACTGGAGGACTGGAGTTGGGCTGTTGGGGGTACTGGAGTTGGGCTGTTGGGGGGTACTGGAGTTGGGCTGTTGGGGGGTACTGGAGTTGGGCTGTTGGGGGTACTGGAGTTGGGCTGTTGGGGGTACTGGAGGACTGGAGTTGGGCTGTTGGGGGGTACTGGAGTTGGGCTGTTGGGGGTACTGGAGGACTGGAGTTGGGCTGTTGGGGGGTACTGGAGTTGGGCTGTTGGGGGGTACTGGAGGACTGGAGTAGGGAACCATTGCTCTACACGAGCCTACAAAGATGATGTTGAGAAAAAAAAATCACCCTTTTTATTACAATGACATTGTTGTGTGTTGAAAGTCCATCTGTAGATGCTCCACAGACTATCAAAATAAAACATATTACCATAGTTACCCTCAAACTCAACTCTGGACCTCGAAGCAAGTACCACTGCTAAGCAGGAACTGATTTAGACCTGGGACACCAGGTGGGTCCAATTCATTATCAGGCTGAACAGAACCAGCAGGCTCCGGACCTCGTAGGGTCAGAGTTGAGTACCCCTGGCATAGTTGATCCCCCAAAACGTGAGCGATCACTTGCCATCGACTATAATGCAATGTGTAAATATGTCTAAAGGGTACTCTAAAACACTCCACACCAACTCATATTACATCAGAATCCCATTCTGAATTATATCTCTGCATTGCATTTTATGTGTTTTCCCACTGTGCATATAAAGCTGTTTTTATGTTTGTTTGTTTGTTACAAAAAGGGAACGGTTGAATCACTATATTGGTGCAAGCATTTGTTTATCCATCTTTGGACTTTTAAAGTAATGATATACACTGAGTGTACAAAACATTAAGAACACCTGCTCTTTCCATGACATAAACTGACCAGGTGAAAGCTATGATCCCTTATTGATGTCACTTGTTAAATCCACTTCAATCAGTGTAGATGAAGGGGAGGAGACGGGGTTAAAGAAGGCTACTTAAGCCTTGAGACAATTGAGACATGGATTGTGTATGTGTGCCATTCAGAGGGTGATGGACAAGACAAACATGTTAATACCTTTTGAAGGGGGTGCCAGGTGCACCGGTTTGTGTCAAGAACTGCAACGCTGCTGGGTTTTCCACGCTCAACAGTTTTCCGTGTGTATCAAGAATGGTCCACCACCCAAAGGACATCCAGCCAACTTGACACAACTGTGGGAAGCATCGGAGTCAACATGGGCCAGCATCCCTGTGGAACACTTTCGACACATTGTAGAGTCCACGCCCTGACGAATTAAGGCTGTTCTGAGGGCAAAAGGGGGGTGCAACTCAATATTAGGAAGGTGTTCTTAATGTTTTGTACACTCAGTGTATATAGCCTACGTCTACCCCATACAGTACTATAACTTATAAATGCCTCATGAGCTTAGTTCGACTATCGTACCCCATCAGAACCCAAAATACCCCATCAGAACCCAAAATACCCCACCAGAACCCAAAACACCCCACCAGAACCCAAAATACCCCACCAGAACCCAAAATACCCCACCAGAACCCAAAATACCCCATCAGAACTTGTTTTACTGCTGTGTTTGTAAACAATGTAATTGTAAACAAACTCTGTAACACTTCAAAACATGGTTAACCCTAAAGCACCGACGCGTAAAGAAACGTCAATTTCCTTCTGAAATTGTAGGACTTTGTCAAGTCAACTAGTTACCGACAAAAAACAACAACATTTGCGATAATTTCTGTGTTATTATGGAGGAATGGAAAATAATCTCTCTTTCGTATGCTAGTGGTGCATGGCTATGTTGAAAATGTTGACTCAACGGTAAAAACAAATATTAAAGGTAAACCACCAAATTTGGCACTTGAGGTGGACGTATGTATCTCGTGATGATGAAAGCTGCCGTTGTGGTTCTCTGACAAACGGTTTTAGTGAATACTTTTAATGATCTGATTATTATAGAATTATTTCATTTTATTTTATATCTAGTATTTTATATCCAGTTTGTATTATTTATTTTGGATCCAGCGACGTGGATAGCCACAGTGCTATGACCGCTAGATTTTGTCCCTGGATCCTTTTACAGTTTTCTACAATCACTTTGGCACGAATTTCAGAACCTTGACGTCATTTTTCAATGGTAAGGAACATCTCCTTGCCAGGGATTAGAACCCTATGCTATCCGGGTGCAAAAGTAAAGGATATCACTACGCTACTTCCTGAAGCCATAAACCAAAATCCACAGACAGATACTGTTATAGTACATGTGGGATTTAATGACACTAAGTTGGTCAGCGCTGAACTGCTTAAAAGTGACTTCATGGAACTAATTGCAAAACTGAAATACCTAAACAAGCGTCCCATTATATCGGGTCCCATACCCACGATGAGACGTGGATATGGTAGATTCAGTAGGTTGCTATCGCTTCAGGTCTGGCTATAGAGCTATTGTAACTCTGTCAATGTTGTCTTTATTGAATACTTTGATACTTTTTGGAAAGAGAAAAGATTCTACAAAGAAGACGGAATTCACCCAAACTATCTCGGTTGCTTAAACACTGCAAGGCCATTTTAAGGAGAGACTCTGAGAGACTGACTGGGATATAACCCACACATCAAACTGTTTCTGATGTTAAATACTCTAGTCAAGTCAAGGAAATCTACATTATCCCAGTCTTAATTTCAAAAGGATTTAAACAGACACCAAATAGATGCAGCCGCAGACCCATCGATAACCTAATTTATATTCCTATGAAATCTACTGACTTACTTAATGATCAAGTTTATAACGACCTGGTTAGGGTAAATATGGACACCCCTGCTGTTTTTAAGTCTCGCAAAGGGCTGGGTTTGTTACATTTAAATGTGCGAAGTATGATGTCAAAGATGGACTTTATCGATATCTGGATGCATGACACGAACACAGACATTCTTGTTTTATCAGAGACTTGGTTAAATGACTCGATCATGGATGTTGACATTGACATTGTGTCATGGGCCTCTCACTCCACCGGGTTACCACCTTAATTTTCTTCCACTCTGCTCACCACTCTCTCTACTCAGCCTAACTAGCTCCACCTGTCCCTGCTCTGCTCTGCTCTAATTACTCTGCCAGCTGCGCTGCATTACCCACTACCTCTCCCAGTATTTAAGGCCCTGTCTTTCAGCTCTCCGGTGTCAGATCGTCTGCAAAGCTCACACCCGGAACCTGTTTGCTCGCGCTTCTGGCTCACCCTGGTTTTGTGACCCCGGACCTGCCTGTTTATTGGATACTCTTCTGCCTCAGGAGATCCAGACCTGCTTCTGCCATTACGACTCCTGACTACTCTTCAATCCCGGACTTCTGGACCACCCACCACCGGCTTCATAGGGACATCGCTGCCACTGGGGGGGCACAGACCCAGCGCATTGGACGGGATCCCTGTTACCCCTGGAGCCTTCATTCACTCCCTACTTCCCTTTTCCCTTAAGTTTAATAAACTTTCTGGTGTGACGCAATTGTGGTCCTCTGGTCGTCTGTCTGAATCGTGACAGTACGATCTGACCATTATGGACTCAGCGCACACTTTCCCCCGACATGGAAACCGATGAGCATGAGCAGCAGTTCCAGCAGCAGCAACAACAACTCGCCATGATCATTCAACTCCCTCACCAACCTTACCCCAGCCAGTCTGCCCACCAGCCCAGCCCCCGAGTTACCTGCCCCGGGTCATTGCAGCCGCTGCTCCGAACCCAAGATTGGAAACCCCGAGCGGTTCAACGGCGATTCAACCCAGGTCCGGCCATTCCTGACTAGCTGCCGACTTCAGTTCTCCTTGCAGCCAAGGACCTTCGCCACGGAGGGGGCTAAAGTTGGGTATGCCATCACTCACCTGACGGGCCGAGCTCGACTCTGGGGAACAGCAGAGTTCGAACGTCAAACCCCCGCATGTGCAACCTTCGACCTGTTTGCTGAGGAGATGCTGAAGGTGTTTGACCTGGATTCACCCACCGCAGAGGCGTCTCGTGAACTGTTCAGTATTCGACAAGGCAGACGTACAGTCGCAGACCATTCCATCGACTTCCGAACCCTGGCTAGACGAAGTTCTTGGAACACACCATCGTTGGTGGACGCGTTCTTCCATAGTTTGGCTGACTATATCAAGGACGCAGTTGGTCTCCCATGAACTGCCTTCCACTCTTGATGAAGCCATCGCACTGACTGTCAGGATCGACAGAAGGATACAGACCCGTCGTCGTGAGAGGGGGCGCCAAGGTCCACCTACTACCGGCATTCGGAGAGATCCGACTGGGCTCCTGTCATCTACTGCCACTCACCCAGGTCAGCTTGATCAGTCTGAGCCTATGGAGATTGGGCGAGCCTCCCTCACTCCTGCAGAGCGCCAGCGCCGCTTCACCTCAAACCTCTGCCTCTATTGTGGAGGTGATGGACATCGTGTGGTAACCTGCCATTTAAAGGGCCGAAGCTCACCGGGCGTAGGGGGAGTCCGGTTGAGTTCAATGACCATCCAGTCCTCCGACCGCAAACCCCTGCTGCAAGTTCACCTCCGCCTCTCTGACTCAACTCACACCCTGGCTGCTCTGGTGGATTCTGGCGCCAAGCCAACATAATGGACATCAAGCTGGCACGCCAACTGGGACTGGAGAACCTCCGCTTTGACACCTCCTATTCCTGCCCGGGCACTGGACGGACACTTACTCGGATCGGTCACTCATGTCACGGCCCCGGTCTCGATGGGTCTGTCCGGAAACCATCAAGAAACTATCCAGTTTCACCTGCTCCCCTCTCCAGGCCAACCCCTCATCCTGGGTTACCCATGGCTCCGCCGGCACAACCCTCAGCTCGACTGGGTGACCGGGGTGATCAGGGAGTGGGGAGTGGGGAGAGGACTGCCACCGAACCTGCCTGCTTGCTGCCGCACTACCCCCTCGGCCAGTACCTACTAACTCCGCTCCTGACCTCTCCAATGTCCCAGAATGCTACCATGGTCTCAGGGAGGTGTTTAACAAAGCAAGAGCCACATCTCTGCCCCTCACCGACCGTACGACTGTGCCATCGACCTCCTCCCTGGAACAGCTCCTCCAAGGGGTCGTCTTTATTCGTTGTCTGCTCCTGAAAGAAAGTCCATGGAGGACTACATCAATGGCTCGCTGTCCGCAGGATTAATCCGTTCATCTTCATCTCCTGCTGGTGCTGGCTTCTTCTTTGTGGGGAAGAAGGACGGATCTCTTCGCCCCTGCATCGACTACAGGGGACTCAACGACATCACAGTGAAAAACCGTTACCCTCTGCCTCTGCTCACCTCTGCTTTTGAGTTGCTCCAGGGAGCCACTGTTTTTACCAAGTTGGATCTCAGAAACGCTTACCACCTAGTGCGGATCCGGGAGGGAGATGAATGGAAAACCGCATTCAATACACCAACAGGCCACTACGAGTATCTGGTTATGCCTTTTGGCCTCACCAATGCTCCTGCTGTGTTCCAGGCTCTAGTGAATGATGTACTGCGGGACATGTTAAACAAGTTTGTCTTCGTTTACCTGGATGACATCTTAATTTACTCCAGAAACCTGTCTGAACACACCCGCCATGTCCAGCAAGTCCTTCATCGTCTTCTGGAGAATTCCCTCTACGCCAAGGCAGAGAAATGTGAGTTTCACGTCAAGACAGTGGCCTTCCTGGGGTACATAGTGGCAGAGGGAAGTATCCAAATGGATCCTGCCAAAGTATCAGCAGTCACTTCATGGCCAGTTCCGAGAACAGAAAGAAGCTGCAACAGTTTCTGGGGTTTGCTAACTTCTATAGGAAGTTTATCCGGAACTACAGTACCGTTGCTGCCCCTCTCACTGCTCTAACCAGCACCAAGCAACCCCTTCACCTGGACCCCAGCAGCCGACAAAGCCTTCAGTACCCTCAAGGTGAGGTTCACCTCCGCTCCCATCCTCCAGATGCCTGATGTGGACCGGCAATTCATTGTGGAGGTGGACGCCTCGGATGTGGGAGTTGGTGCTGTGATTTCTCAGTGGGCTGCGGAGGATAGGAAGCTCCATCCCTGTGCCTTTTTCTCACGTCGGTTGTCCCCCTCTGAGTGCAATTACGACATAGAGAACCGTGAGCTGCTGGCTGTGAAGCTTGCCTTGGAGGAGTGGCGTCACTGGCTGGAGGGGTCCACCATTCCATTTCTCGTTTGGACCGATCATAAGAACTTGGAGTACATCCGCACGGCCAAACGGGGTTGAACTCCAGGCAGTCCCGCTGGGCCCTGTTCTTCACCAGGTTTAATTTCACTCTGTCATACCGGCCTGGATCACGCAACACCAAGCCAGACGCCCTCTCCCGTCAATTCCAGAAGGATGACACCCCCTCCAAGGACCCTGTGTCGATTCTGCCAAGTCCCTGCATCGTTGCAGCTCTGACCTGGGCTGTTGAGGAACAGGTGCTGGAGGCTCTCCGTAACCAGCCAGGTCCCAGCACTTGCCCAGCTGACCGCCTTTTTGTCCCCCGAAGACCTGAGGTCCCAGGTCATTCAGTGGGGACATGACTCCCCGCCTAGCTTGTCACCCTGGCTCCACCCGCACTTACAACCTGCTCGCCCAGAGGTTCTGGTGGCCCTCTCTGAGGAAGGATGTACGGGAATTCGTCCAAGCCTGCCCCATCTGCAACCAACACAAGTCGTCCTGCCAGCCCCCAGCCGGATTGCTGCAGCCCCTGCCTGTGCCCAGACGTCCCTGGTCTCACATCGCCCTTGACTTTGTCACGGGGCTGCCCCCCTTCAAGTGGCATGACCGTCATTCTCACCATCGTTGACCGTTTCAGCAAGATGGCACACTCCATTCCTCCCCAAGCTCCCAACCGCCAAGGGAGACCGCCCAGGTGGTCCTGGAACACGTCTTCCGGATCCACGGACTGCCAAAGGATGTTGTTTCTGACCGTGGTCCACAATTCTCCTCCGCTTTTTGGAAGGAGTTCTGTCACCTGCTGGGAGCCACAGTCAGTCTGACTTCCGGATTCCATCCCCAATCCAATGGGCAATCAGAGCGGGCTAATCAGGAGCTCGAGAAGGCACTGCGATGCATGACTTCACGCAACCCCCACTCCTGGTCGCAGCAATTGACATGGGTGGAGTACGCACACAATTCTCTGACCTGCTCTGCCATCGGTATGTCCCCTTTCCAATGTGTTTATGGATACCAGCCTCCTCTGTTTGCCAGCCAGGAGGAGGAGGTTACTTGCCCATCTGCACTTGCTTTTGCCCGTCCGATGTCGCCGCACCTGGTCACAAGCCCGAGCCACACTCCTCAGGTCCGTTGCCAGCTACACTACCGGGGCCAACCGTCGGAGAATTCCTGCTCCCACCTACCATGTTGGTCAAAGGGTGTGGTTGTCATCGAAGAACCTGCCACTCAGGGTGGAGTCGCAGAAGCTGGCACCTCGGTTCATTGGCCCATTCCCTATCATAAGAGTGATTAGCCCAACTGCTGTCCGGCTCCAACTGCCTAATTCCCTGAGGGTGCACCCCACTTTCCATGTGTCTAAGATTAAGCCCATCCATGAGAGTCCGCTGGTCCCTGCTGCGCCTGGTCCTCCTCCTCCACGGCTCGTCGATGGTGGTCTGGTTTACACCGTCCCGCCGCCTGCTTCGGTCCAGACGGAGGGGTAGGGGGTCTCCAGTACCTCATTGACTGGGAGGGCTATGGACCTGAAGAAAGGACCTGGGTGCCAGCTAGTCGGATTGTGGATAGGACTCTCATCACCGCTTTCCACCAACGGCATCCTGATCAACCTGCAATCCGTAGGGCCGCCCCAGAGGGTCCCTAACCGTCCGGCCCGCTCGGCTTCTGTCCTGTGCCTGATCCTGTCTCGGGACCTGTCCCATCTCCCCGACCACGGCCCTCCCGGCTTCCTCCGAGGATGAGGACGTTCACTCGGACCGTTCGGGAGGAGTTCCTAGCCCTCCTCGGCTCCCCTCCTCCCGCCCGGCGTGGTGTTGCTCTTGGGACTTCTGGGGCCGTCCCTTGGGGGGGGGGTTCTGTCATGGGCCTCTCACTCCACCGGGTTACCACCTTAATTTTCTTCCACTCTGCTCACCACTCTCTCTACTCAGCCTAACTAGCTCCACCTGTCCCTGCTCTGCTCTGCTCTAATTACTCTGCCAGCTGCGCTGCATTACCCACTACCTCTCCCAGTATTTAAGGCCCTGTCTTTCAGCTCTCCGGTGTCAGATCGTCTGCAAAGCTCACACCCGGAACCTGTTTGCTCGCGCTTCTGGCTCACCCTGGTTTTGTGACCCCCGGACCTGCCTGTTTATTGGATACTCTTCTGCCTCAGGAGATCCAGACCTGCTTCTGCCATTACGACTCCTGACTACTCTTCAATCCCGGACTTCTGGACCACCCACCACCGGCTTCATAGGACGCATCGCTGCCACTGGGGGGGGCACAGACCCAGCGCATTGGACGGGATCCCTGTTACCCCTGGAGCCTTCATTCACTCCCTACTTCCCTTTTCCCTTAAGTTTAATAAACTTTCTGGTGTGACGCAATTGTGGTCCTCTGGTCGTCTGTCTGAATCGTGACACATTGCTAATTACACCATTTGTAGATGTGACAGGTAGAGAAAAGGTGGAGGGGGGTGATGTATGTGAAATCCACTTTTGTAGCATAATGTGTTCTTAATATCACTATGCCCCAGAAATGTGAAATCCTGGTTTTAGATGTGACCATGAGCCAAAACGTGCATGTATTTGTTGCTGGAGTGCGTAGGCCTCCAGCTGCTTTGGTATCATAGCTGAGCATTTCAAACCTTCTCTATAATCTGAACTGGTGGTCATAGGTGACTTTAACCTGGACTGGCTGACACCTATCTCAGATAACTTTAAGAACATTTTATCTTGATCTTAATCTAACCCAGCTAATCACAAAACCCACTCGGATAAATGTGAAAAATCTAGATAGATCCTCATCATTAGATTTAATTCTCAAAAATAACCCCCATAAGTACATGTCTTTTGGTGTGCTTGCTAGTGACCTTAGTGATCCTTGTCCTACAGCCTGTATTAGAGATACTAGACAGCATCATTCTGATCCCCGTATTATTAGGAAGAGACATTTTTAAAACTTTTCTCCCCAAGCGTTTATGCATGACTTGTACTTTTCTGAACTTTCCACCATCAAGCGTATACCCTACCCTGAATTAGCTCTTGAGCATTTCTCATCTATTTTTATTTTATATCACTGGCAGATTAACACACTCCTTTTAAACGCTATAGACTAAAACATTGATCAAATCCCTGGCTTTCTACAGAACGTTCAGATATCTTTAGAACAAGAAATCATGCCTGGGCGAAAGCTAGACTAACTGATGCTGTTGTGGACTGGCAGCTTTTCAGGCAACTGAGAAATAAATGCACGTCCTTAGTTTCAAAGGCTAAATCAAGCTACTTCCTAAGTTCTATCGCTGACTCTGCTGGTGATCCATCAAAATTTTGGAAAACAGTTAAGTCGCTAAAGCGTGGAAATTCCTTTCCTTCCCTACCCAAGCAAGTTATACTGAACTCCGACATCATTATTGAAGAAAAAAAATGAGATAGGTCATGCTTTTAATCAAAATGTTACGTCCGCTGTTTTTTTGTTTGAAATAAATGTTGGTTTAATAGACCCGGGTCAGTCAGTAAACTGCTCGTCCCTCTCCTTCCGCTAGTCCACTTGATAAAGGACCAGACAACCCCCAGTGAATCCTTGTACTCTCTGGAGCAACGGTCTACTTACATTTACATTTTAGTCATTTAGCAGACGCTCTTACTTCTGATGTATTGGAACCACTACTTATGATTGATGTAAAAACATCTGCTGGGGCTGATATGCTTGATCCCTTCTCATTACAGCTTTCTGCTCTGTTGATTGTGGAAGCATTAACATATTTTTTAATTGACAATTATATTGAGTACTATCCCTACAGTTTGGAAGGCGGCCCAGGTGCTTCCTCTACATAAAGGTATTTAAAAGACGATAATTATTTATAATTATCGCCTATACATTTAGGCGAGTGATCGAAATAATTATCGTCCCATTTCCAAACTCTCTTGCCTAGCAAAAAAATCCTGGAATCATTGATTAGTACTCAGCTTAGATCCCTTTTAAATGCTACATCTTTTCTGAATGTAAAACAGTCAGTGTTCAGACCAGGTCATAGAACCATCTCTGCTACTTCTATGGTTTTAAATGACATCATCAATTGTTTAGATAGATGAAGAAACACTGTGCTGCCCTCTTCATTGACCTGTCCAAGGCATTCGACACAGTGGATCACACCTTACTTATTCAGAAACTCTCTACGATTGGCTTAGATTCAGAAACTCTCTACGATTGGCTTAGATCGGGCTGCTTGTAGCTGGTTTGAGAATGATTTAAAAGACAGAACACAGTGTGTACTTGCAAACACACAGCTTTCACCTGGATTCACCTGGTCAGTTTGTAATGGAAAGAGCAGGTGTTCCTAATGTTTTGTATACTCAGGTCGTACCAGGAACGTCAGATTAGCTCAATCATCAATTTCTCAGCCTCTGAGTATCACAGAAACGCATCACTTTGAATAAATAACAGAACAATTTTCGTGACAAGTTGCTATGGATGAAATTGATCAAAATAACTGTTCAAAAAATGAAAAACATTTTTATTCAAATTTGACTATAAATGTTCAAATGTTAACATGTATGCTTATTTTGGGGATTTTAAACCATTAACTTCTGTTATAAAATGTTAATGAAATAAAAAGTGTTATTGTTTGACAGAAAGTGTCATTTTTCCATCATTTCTAATTTGGGGTAAAAAATGTCCCCCTGTTGGGGCTTTTAGGGTTAAAACTATAATGACCCCTGTTGGGGCTTTTAAGGTTAAAACTATAATGACCCCTGTTGGGGCTTTTAAGGTTAAAACTATCATTCTGATCTCATGGATGGTCAGTCCTTGCATCCATCGATCTGTCTATGCATTTGAGAGTGGTTACATTTCTCCAGCTCCATCCCATGAGATGTCTAACAAAACAAGTGGTGGGGTGACTGTTTCAATGTTTTTCGAAACCCCAGATTGCCCCTTGGATTTCTGCAGTTTTGATGTGATTTTGTGATGTGATGGGTTTCCTGTATGTTTGTGTTTTAGTGCTGAGTGATCTCATCTACTGTGGACAAACCCAAGTTGAGTTCCTTCCTTTTCTCCAGTAGGTTAAATGTAGAACGAGACTAGTAGTACTTTCTATTTCCTTCTGGTTAAACCTTTTTTTATGACTACACCAAAACATCTGGTCACTAGTCTAAAATACCTTTTTCAAAATCAGGATACAATTTGACCATGACGCTACACAGTAAAAAATGGGGTGTTAATATTTCAGAGTAAAGTTATTTTAACCCAGATAGAGTATTTTCAACATTTTTGAGAGTAAAGTTGCTCTATCAGTGGAGTTAAAAGTGAGTGTAAAAATCTGCAGATACGCAGTGACAATTTCAACTCTACAGCAGTGATGAATACCCGCCACTCTGCTTTGCTGAAGTTTGGCACGTACGTTGGTGGAGGAAGATTGCGAAGGAGTAGCTAGGCCACAGATATTGCTAGGTAAGTTACATCCCCGTTTTTTCAACACCAAACCGGTATTTTTTAACTTTACATAATTTTAGAGTTGTGCTGATGTCAAGGTCATATTTTAAGTTACGAGTTCCATGCGGCGGTCCCCCTTGCAGTGAGCTCGTCATCAGCCAGCTAAATTAGCTTGTAAGTTCAGATGGTTGACAGTAATAACTGTTATATGATATACCCATGGAATATGTTTGATATTTTTGTGAATGGCTTGCTGTTTCATATGGCTAAAAATAGGTAACGTTAACTTAGCTAATCAGTTCGTTTGAAGGACACCACCGTTTGGCATGAGCGCAGATTGTGCTTGTCATGCGGTTAGCTAGCTTGCAATCAGTATCGGTAACTGTCTTTCTTTGTGTTGCAATATTTTCACGAATGAAGTTTGTCAGAATGGTAAATACGTAAAATAACGTTCAGCTAACAACAAAACATTTATACAGATAGTATTGTTAGCTAACGTTATTGTATAGCTTCCCAGGCTTCCTTACACTAACGTTAACTGTTTTTTATAAAGCTATATATAACGGTAATGTTAGCATGCTTCTGATAGTTAGCCAGCTAATGTTGGTGTTATAAAACGATAACTTAGATCACTGATTTGCATGACGGGTTTGTTTAACATTGCTTAACCATTTTAATGGTTAGCTACTGTTCGAACTAAAATGGCTAATGAGCTAGCTAACTTTGACACATAGCTAGTTATTTGGTAGCTAATGGGACAATGTGCCTCTAAACTTGAACTAGCCTACACCCATTTGCTGCAGAAAATGGCAGCTTAACGTTATATTCAACCAGCACAACTTTGTCTACTTCAGCCTTTGTAATTGCAGTGTAACGTCTAAGTAATGCATAGTGCATTGCGTAGCTAGTACTACTGAGATAAATGGATAGTTAGCTAACGCTTAGTTGAACCAGCACTAAATGATGATTTTGAATATATATTTTCTTTGTTAACAGAGGCAAAATGCTGTTGCGTGTTCAGCTCGGGGAAGAGCAGAAATACGTCAAGCTGTCTGAGCTGACATTCAATGCTTTCTTGAAAGAAGGTAGGTATAATAGGTTAAAGCAATACATATCACCCTAATGACAAAATAATACAGCATTAAGCTATTATCTTATGATATCTATTTAGGTGTTATAAAACGTGTGCCATTAAACCCCTACAACTCATCCAGAATGCCGCAGCCCGTCTGGTGTTCAACCTTCCCAAGTTCTCTCACGTCACCCCCCTCCTCCGCACACTCCACTGGCTTCCAGTTGAAGCTCGCATCCGCTACAAGACCATGGTGCTTGCCTATGGAGCAGTGAGGGGAACGGCACCTCTGTACCTTCAGGCTCTGATCAGTCCCTACACCCAAACGAGGGCATTGCGTTCATCCACCTCTGGCCTGCTGGCTCCCTTCCTCTGTGGAAGCATAGCTCCCGCTCAGCCCAGTCAAAACTGTTCGCTGCTCTGGCACCCCAATGGTGGAACAAGCTCCCTCACGACGCCAGGACAGCGGAGTCACTCACCACCTTCCGGAGACATTTGAAACCCCACCTCTTTAAGGAATACCTGGGATAGGATAAAGTATTCCTTCTAACCCCCCAAATTGTAAAGTGGTTATCCCACTGGCTATAGGGTGAACGCACCAATTTGTGAGTCGCTCTGGCTAAGAGCGTCTGCTAAATGACGTTAATGTGCCCTTGAGCAAGGCACTTAACCCTAATTGCTCCTGTAAGTCGCTCTGGATAAGAGCGTCTGCTAAATGACTAAAATGTAAAATGTAAATGTAGGTCTATAGTCATTTCTGCTGTGCTTTATATTTTCAGTAACATAAAATCAGGTGCAGATCCTTGTCTTTCATCATTTAGTGAACACATGAGGCAACCTTAAGTATGAACTTGGATTCTTGTGAGAAGGGAATGCATGTTTTTCTTTTTTTTCTTCTTTTTTTAACAGTGTGTCTAAAATTCAACATACCAGAAAGCAGAAAGCCAGACATTAAGGTGTATGACCAGTCTGACACAGAAGTTGACTCAGATGTTTTTGAAGAATTAGTAAAGGAGTCACCTGGAACTTTCAGAATCATGCTGGGCAATGGACTTGGTATTCATTCATTCAATTAGTTTTTTAGTTTAAAGGCCAGAATGAGAACCTTTATTGTCTTAAAAATAACAGTTTATTGTAATATGTTTCTATGTTTTGCACAAATTTCATAATGAACAGATACCTCTCATTCATCATCATGCTCGGGTACATCTGATGACACCATCATTCTGAATTTCACTGTGTGTGACGATGTTGAAGAAGTAGCGGCTGGCGAAGGAAGCCAGCCTAAAAGGCCACACATAAACTATGAGGCAAAAAGCAGTAAGTGGTGAACATTGCTGTTAAGTCCAATCTGAATGTTGTTTCATCATGTGACAGCATTACATATTGTTTTACAATTACGGAAAGCACATTTCTTTCCACCTATAGCTGATTGAAAAAATCCTAACATCAAAGCCTGGTGGTGAACGCATTATGCAAGAGTATGGAAAAACCAAATCTCTGACAGATGCCACCAGAAGACAGATGATCAACATACTTGCTGCTGAGATGACAGAAACACATGGGTAAGCATTAAGCATATAGATGGGCTGTAAAGAAACATTGTTATTATTTTCCGGTTATTAATTATGTAAAATGTGTTGTGCAATATCACTTCAGTGTGATGTTAACTTTGAATTCATATGCTAGGACATCCCCCCCCAAAAGTGTCAGAGTGATGTATGCACAGGGGATAGTAGCTTTGTTTCCCTATCTAGAAGACCCATACTCACAACATGGATATGTAAGTAAATGGGTTATTGCAACATTATGCACATATTCACTCTATGAAATGGGAATAGTACTCCTTTATAATTTATTTATAATAATATAGGATCATTACTACGATCCGGAGAGTGGTTCCGGATACCTTGCATGGCGATTGAAGACCATACAAAGAAAAACAGCAGAGGAAAGAGGTGCCTCAGTCAGCAAATCTCCTAAAGGTATGTTTTCTGATCAGTGACATGTAATTATAATGGTGACCTGTGAATTGTACAGAAAGGATTTCTTAACACTGTATTTTGTCTTAAGTTGGTGGGCCAGGCCGTGATCGTCAGCCCTTCACCTATGACAGAGAGCCATCTGATGAGGATGTGGAAGCAGCTATTGCTGTTTTGAGACACTCTGCTGATGAAAACACTGTCCGTGAGAAGATGAAAATGACCTTCATATATCGGCAAGCAATGGTCAACGATGAAGCCAAATCATCAGATGTCTTCTCGGTCTTCCCAAGATTTCTGGACACACCAGGACTGGTATGACAACTTAATTCACTGCATCACCAAAAATATCCAATGAAGAATAAGGTAACACTCATTATTTCTGTCTTTGTGTGTTACATTGCAGATAGAACAAGATTTCAGACTTCTGTTTGGTGAGGCCACAGCCAACAAATTCTTGGAGAAGTGGCCAACCACTTTCAAAGCAAAAGTAATAAAGGAAAGCCATGGACTTGTATCCACCACAGAACTCTTGGATTTGATGCGCAATGCTGAGTCAGCTGCTGAAGTTGAGAATGGTATGAATGAACTGTTTTACTTTTTATGTGGATAATGTAGGTGTGCATTATATGTCCATAATGGTGCAAGTTGTGAATAAGAATGTTATGCTACGGCACAATGTTAACCAGGTTTTTATTTACTTATTTGTAGGCTGGGACAGTGACATGTCTGCCATCTTGCTGCTGCTACATTTGCTACCACCATCTGCACAAGGTAGAAAGAGGCCGGGAAAGATGTCTGCATATCAAGCTGTAGATCAGCTCATCAGATTTCAAAAGGTATGCTTAACAGTTGTTTAAAATATATATTCCATCATCTCAATCTTGTGCACAGTTTGAGGTGATCTTATCTATTGTCAGAGGTTAGTCACCAAAACAATTCTGTTGAATGTGTTTTTTTTGTAGGTTGGAACCAGTGTGCAGCAGCATCTTGACAACATCACCCAAAGCAGTCAGCCCTACCTTCTCGCCCAGGGATCCACACAGAGCAGCATTCACTCCTACTTCATTGTGGTTGACAAGCATGCTCTTCCATGCAAGGCAACAGATTCAGTAGGAGCTTTTGACGAAGTCTTTAAAGCCCATTACGTATTTGGTACGTCATACAGTTCTTCCTTGAGCAGCTTTTTCACTTTTGTGCAAACAACCATCTATAACATCGACATGGGGGAAAACAAAGGAGACTCCTAGAGTTGCTGAGTTGCGAGCAAGAATGGTGCGTTAGTTGAGATAAAACTATGAAGTGTTTTCTTTGCAAAAGTGACCATGGAAGTCCAAACAACCTTGTTAAGCACCTTAAGATAATTCATGGGCTATGTACAGGCAGGACTCTTTTTCTGAAATGTGGTCAAGAAGGATGCTCACGTTCTTTTGGTAGCTTTTCTGGTTTTAGAAAACATCTTAACAAGTGCCACGGAGAAAGTTTAGTAGATTCTATAGAAGATGATCTTTCAGACCCTCAAAGTACCGTCAACACCAGTAATATTTCTCATGTTGAAGTGTCGACTGAATGTTTAGAGGCTGAGTCAGAGTTATCTTCGCCATACATTGTAAATAGTTGTGCAGCTGTTATTTCTGATCTAAAGGCAGCAGGTGTTGGTCAAAGTACAGTAAATACTGTAGTGATTTCCATGGAAGAGATTGTTCAAGATATTCATCAGCATGCTAAAGAAACAGTGATAAAGCATGTATTTAGTAATGAAAGAGAAACAGAAATGTGCAAGAAAGTTGAGGCGTGTTTTGAGGGGGTTAGAGAATCCTTTCACAGTTCTAAATTCGGAATACAAGCGATCAAAATTTATGACTGCCAAGTGGGAAATAGTAGAACCAGTTGAATGTGTGATTGGTTCAAGATTTGACACAAGACGAAATAAAAGACTGGAACATATGATCAGGTAGTAGTTCAAGATAAATTCATGTATATTCCAATTTTATCTACACTGCAGTCAATATTTAAAAGTCAGTATTTTGCAGAAATGTTGCAAAGCTCAGCTACCAGCAACTCTAGACTGAGAGATATTTGTGATGGATCTTTTTTTTTAAGTCACCCCCTGTTCTCAACTGAGAAGCAGACAATACAGGTCCAGATGTTCTATGATGATTTTGAGGTCGCCAACCCATTGGGTTCCAAGCGAGGTATTCATAAATTGGGTGGAGTATATTTTACTTTAAGAAACTTCTCTCCAAAATGGAATTCTTTTTTGGCTAACATACACCTGTGCGCCTTATTTCATACTCAAGATGTTAAACGATATGGTTTTAGTGAAATTTTTGCTCCCATTGTTCGAGACATTAAAGTGTTAGAGAGCGATGGTATTGAGATTCCATTATACAGTGGTTATGTACGTGGCACTGTAGTACAGGTAACAGGTGATAATTTGGGTTTGCATAGTTTGTTTGGTCTGGTGGAGTCTTTCAGTGCAAGGTACTGTTGCAGGTTCTGTTTAGCAGAAAAGGAGGACTTTCAAACAGAATTCTCTGAAGATTCTTCCAAAATAGTTTTACGCACCAAAGATATGCATACTGCTCACTGTCAAGAAATGGCTTGTAATCCATCCCTTCCGTATGTTTTTTGGTGTGAAAAGGTCATGCATATTAAATTCATTGAGGTATTTTCACACAACTGAGAACTTCTCAGTTGATGTGATGCATGATGTGTTAGAAGGGGTTGGCCAGTACGAATTGAAGTTATTATTTCTGTATTTGAATGAAAAACATGTTACATCAGGAGAAATACATTCAAGAATACAAAGTTTTGATTATGGTTTCACAGAGAGAAATAACAGGCCTGTGACTGTTAATTTAAGTGAAGGATCTAATGATCTGGGACTGAATGCAATTCAGTCCTGGTGCTTACTTAGGAATGTTCCTCTTATCTTTGGAGATTTGGTAACTTCTACTGACCAACACTGGGGGCCTGCTTCTTTTATTATTGCAAATAATTAACATTATATTCTCGCCCATGTTATCTCAAGGTCTATGTGTATATTTAAAACATTTGATTGTTGATCACCATACACTGTTTAAGAAGTTGTATCCTCAGAAAAACTTTTACCAAAGCACCATTTTCTTATCCACTATCCCCGCTGCATCCAGAAAATAGGGCCTGTACTTCATAGTTGGTGTATGAGGTATGAAGGCAAACATAATTTTTTCAAAAAACAGCTTAAATCGTTTAAAAATATTACCAAAACGCTGGCAAAAAAAGCATCAGAATCATATGGCATATAGTTGGCGAAGATCAACAACTTTTAGTCGGTTAGATATTGGTCCAGGAAAAATGGTGGCTTTAAATATGGTAAAAGGAGGTTCTGAAATTGCTTTGGCAATGCAAGTGCCCAGTAGCATTCAGGTTATGAAGGTTAATTGGGCTAAACATAATGGGTATGTTTATCGCCCACACTTGGTTATCTGTGGCGAAGTTGACTCTGAAGTGCCCTTGTTTTATCAGATTGAGTCAGTTCTGATAATGTGTGAAAAACTGTTACTACTCACAGTGCCTTTAGTTACAGTAACTTTTCAAGAACATTTCCATGCATATGAGGTGATCAGATCAAAGCATGATTTAGTTTTTTTTCATGTCGACAACCTGCACTACCCTAGACCTTTTGACATACAAAGGTCATATGGAGGAAATGACACAGCTCTCCTTGTTGTGCCATATTGCTTTCTCTGGTGAACATTTTTATGATGTTATACTTCTGTCATAGACAAGGCAATGGGTGTACAATGTAAATTCACGGACATTGAAATTATACTTTTTTTTTCAATAAATGTGGGTGCTCTCATCTTGTATTATTGTGCTTTGTTTTATTTGATAGTATTGATATTTCTATAATTCAGTAACACTAAATCATATGATTTAAAAAAAAAAAAAACACTGTAGAGAAATGAAAAGTAAATATCATTACACTTTAAAGTGTCATTTTTTAAAGTAAAATTGTAGTTGACTTAACTCTATACAGTGTAATCATATTACTCTCAACAGTGTGATTAAACTACAGTGTTAAATATTTTGACACATTTCATTGTTATTTTTTACACAATATGGAGTAGAATTAACTCTAAAAGTTTTACACTGACCAAAGAGTACATTTTACACTGATTTTGAGTGGGACCAAATGTTATCTGAAACAGAGTTAAATTCAACTCGATAGGAGTTAAATTAACACTTCTGTTTTTACTGTGTATTAACTAGAAATTACAGTTTTATTTGTGAGCTCAGTGTAGTTAATCAATCATTGAGGGAGGAGTCACTGACTGGGAGTACAGATGAAAACAGCTCGGGGTCAAAGAGTTCAGCAGCTTACTTTACACCTCGTCATTATGAATACAGACACAGGCTTTCTTTGGTTCCATCAGGTAACGTCATGACAACTGATACACCGAAATGTTCTTGCCACGTTACAATGAAATGTGTCTAGAACATTGATATCTTATATTCTGAGAACATGGCAACCATGTTTTATGTACAGTACCAGTCAAAAGTTTGGACACACCTACTCATTCAAGGGTTTTTCTTAATTTTTTACTATTTTTTACATTGTAGAATAATAGTGAAGACATCAAAACTATGAAATAACACATATGGAATCATGTAGTAACCAAAAAAAGTGTTAAATAAATATAAATATATTTTATATTTGAGATTCTTCAAATAGCCACCCTTTGCCTTGATGACAGCTTTGCACACTCTTGGCATTCTCTCAACCAGCTTCATGAGGTTGTCACCTGGAATGCATTTCAATTAACAGGTGTGCCTTCTTAAAAGTTAATTTGTGGAATTGATTTCCTTCTTAATGCGTTTGAGCCAATCAGTTGTGTTGTGACAAGGTAGGGGGGTAAACAGAAGATAGCCCTATTTGGTAAAAGAACAAGTCCATATTATGGCAAGAACAGCTCAAATAAGCAAAGAGAAACGACAGTCCATCATTACTTTAAGACATGAAGGTCAGTCAATACGGAACATTTCAAGAACTTTGAAAGTTTCTTCAAGTGCAGTCACAAAAACCATCAAGCGCTATGATGAAACTGGCTCTCATGATTACCGCCACAAGAAAGGACGACCCAGAGTTACCTCTGCTGCAGAGGACAAGTTCTTTAGAGTTACCAGCCTCAGAAATTGCAGCCCAAATCAATGCTTCAAAGAGTTCAAGTAACAGACACATCTCAACATCAACTGTTCAGAGGAGAATCAGGCCTTCATGGTCAAATTGCTGCAAAGAAACCACTACTAAAGGACACCAATAAGAAGAAGAGACTTGCTTGGGCCAAAAAACACGAGCAATGGACATTAGACCGGTGGAAATTTGTTCTTTGGTCTGGAGTCCAAATTGGAGATTTTTGGTTCCAACCGCCGTGTCTTTGTGAGACACGGTGTGGGTGAACGGATGATCGCCGCATGTGTAGTTCCCACCGTAAAGCATGGAGGAGGAGGTGTTATGGTGTGGGGGTGATTTGCTGATGAAGATGATGATACATGATGATTTGGAGATACATTATCTATCAGACAGTACGGTACCTAGAGCGGAGCGACTTACAACAAGTGCATTCCAATTAGGATGAGGATGAAACCACCATATAATAGGAGTCACAAACCAAACCTTCCTCAAAACAAATGAGTTAGTCACCATAAAGATACAGCAGAGGAACTCAATTCATCACTCACACCCCCATATAATCAGATTAACTTCCCAGCTAACAATTCTACCCGTAATGTTCCCTTAATGTATCAGTGTCCCGTTTTCCATTAGTTAGGGGAACATTCAATCTGTTAGCAAAAACCTTCCGAGAACCTTTTTAGCATGTTTTGTTGTAAGAGTTAGGAGAACATTCCCTTAATGTAAAACAGACAACATACCCAGAACGTGGTTGCCATGTTCTCAAAATAAACAATATTCATGTTCTAGACATTTTTCATGGGATGTTGCAAGAACATTCATGTTTCCAGTTTTCTGTGGGTTAGGAGAATATTCCATCAACATCCCAGCAAACACACACAGCACTCATTCACACATCAGTGGCATGCCATGGCAGAGCTTCTGGAATGTTTGGCATTGATCTGTTCCAAGATGGCGTAGCAGTGCGGTCGTGGTTTCTGTAGTGTCCTCATGTAAATAGCCTGTTTTTTGTATTTTTGTATTTTTCGTATATATTTCTCAATCTGTTGTTTCTTCACACATTTTTATCCAGAACCTCTGGCTGAAACTAGCCAGCTAGCCAGCTAACTAGCTACTTGCTATTAGCCACCGTTAGCGGTCTTCACCATTGTCCGTGGCCGTGGCCTGCACTACCTACCAGCCAGCTCTAGCCTGGACAATTGTCGGCCAGTCTGCACAGTCTGCACATCGCGCTATCGAGCCAGAGCATATTGGATTTTCTGCCTGAATCACTGGACCTTAACACCGGATCATTGCAACTAGCTAGCTGCAACCGAATGGCTGTTGTCGTTGCTGGCTAATCACCACTGTCCTGGAGCTAACCCCAGTTAGCCTTGAGCTAGCCTCGAGCCAAGCCCATCTCCCGGCTATCTACCTCTCTGTCAACCGGACGGGACCTCCTGGTGTTGACACGGAGCCCCACCGATCCATCACGACTGGTCTGCCGACGTAATCGTCTGATGTGGTTTCAACAGGCTTCCCGTTGCGACGACCACGAAGATCCACCTGCTAGCCCCGGCCCGCTAGCACACGCAATCAACAGCCATGCCTCCAGCTCGCCTGTAGCGTAGCAGCCACTGAACTGCTCCCGGACTTACTTATTGCTGTTCACTGGACCTTATGATCACTCAGCTACACAGCTGATGCCTGCTGGACTGTTCCCATCCTGTTTAGCCTCAGCTCAAACTTTCGTCGCCATTACCAGATGTTGTCTTAGCTCTCGAATAGCACCTGTGACTGCTTTATGCCTCTCTCCCATGTCAATATGCCTTGCCTATTGCTGTTTCGGTTAGTTCTAACTGTACTTTTTCAATGTAGAGCCTCCAGTCCTGCTCAACCTGTCTCAGATAGATCCTTTGTCCCACCCACCACACACGCAGACACCGGCTCAATCGGTGCCTCCAGTGATGCTATCTATTTCATCTTTACCCAACGCTTAGGTTTACCTCCACTGTACTCATATCCTTCCATATCCTTGTCTGTACATAATGCCCTGAATCTATTCTACAATGCCCAGAAATCTGCCCCTTTTTTTCTCTGTACCTAACACATTATAAGATCAGTTCTTAAAGCCTTTAGCCGTATCCTTATTCTACTCCTCCTCTGTTCCTCTGGTGATGTAGAGGTTAACCCAGGCCCTGTAGCCCCCAGTATCACTCCTGCTCCCCAGGCGCTATCATTTGTTGACTTCTGTAACAGCAAAAGCCTTGGTTTCTTGCATGTTAACATCAGAAGCCTCCTCCCTAAGTTTGAGTTATTCACTGCGTTAGCACACTCTGCCAACCCTGATGTTCTAGCAGTGTCTGAATCCTGGCTTAGGAAGGCCACCAAAGATTCTGAAATGTCCATTCCAAACTACAACATTTTCCGTCTAGATAGAACTGCCAAAAGGGGGCGGAGTTAGCCTGCAGAGCTCTATCATACTATCCAGGTCTGTGCCCAAACAGTTTGAGCGTCTACTTCTAAAAATGCACCTTTCCATAAATGTCTCTCACTGTTGCCTCTTGCTACAGACCCCCCTAAGTCCCCAGCTGTGCCCTGAACACCATATGTGAATTGATTGCCCCCCATCTATCCTCAGAGTTGTAATTGCTTGGTGACCTAAACTGGGATATGTTTAACACCCCGGCCGTCCTACAATCCAAACTAGATGCCCTCAGTCTCACACAAATTATCAAGGAACCTACCAGGTACAACCCTAAATCCGTTAACATGGGCACCCTCATAGATATCATCCTGACTAATTTACCCTCTAAATACACCTCCGCTGTCTTCAAAGTCAATGGAGAATAAGAGCACCTCCTCCCAGCTGCCCACTGCACTGAGGCTAGGAATCACTGTCACTACCGATAAATCTACGATAATCAAAAATTTCAACAAGCATTTTGCTACGGCTGGCCATGCTTTCCACCTGTCTACCCCTACCCCGGCCACCAGCTCTGCACCCTCCGCTGCAACTTGCCCATGCCCCCGCCCGCTTCTCCTTCACCCAAATTCAGATAGCTGATGTTCTGAAAGAGCTGCAAAATCTGGACCCCTACAAATCAGCTGGGCTAGACAATCTGGACCCTTTCTTTCTAAAATTAGCCGACGAAATTGTCGCAACCCCTATTACCAGCCTGTTCAACCTCTCTTTCGTATCGTCTGAGATCCCCAGAGATTGGAAAGCTGCCGCGGTCATCCCCCTCTTCAAAGGGGGTGACACTCTAGATCCAAACTGTTACAGACCTATATCCATCCTGCCCTGCCTTTCGAAAGTATTTGAAAGCCAAGTTAACAAACAGATCACCAACTATTCGAATCCCACCGTACATTCTCCGCTATGCAATCTGGTTTCCGAGCTGGTCATGGGTGCACCTCAGCCACGCTCAAGGTCCTAAACAATATAATAACCGCGATCGATAAAAGACAGTACTGTGCAGCCGTCTTCATTGACCTGGCCAAGGCTTTTGACTCTGTCAATCACTGCATTCTTATTGGCAGACTAAATAGCCCTGGTTTCTCAAATGACTGCCTCGGCTGGTTCACCAACTACTTCTCAGATAGAGTTCAATGTGTCAAATCGGAGGGCCTGTTGTCTGGACCTCTGGCAGTCTCTATAGGGGTGCCACAGGGTTAAATTATCGGGCCGACTCTATTCTCTATGTATATCAATGATGTCGCTCTTGCTGCTGGTGACTCTCAGATCCACCTCTACGCAGACGACACCATTTTGTATACATTTGGCCCTTCATTGGACACCAAACGAGCTTCAATGCCATACAACACTCCTTCCGTGGCCTCCAACTGCTCTTAAATGCTAGTAAAATTAAATGCATGCTCTTCAATCGAACGCTGCTTGCACCCGCCTGCCCAACTAGAATCACTACTCTCGGCGGGTCTGACTTAGAATATGTGGACAACTACAAATACCTAGGTGTCTGGTTAGACCGCAAACTCTCCTTCCACTCCCATTAAGCATCTCCAATCCAAAGTTAAATCTAGAATCGGCTTCCTTTTTCGCAACAAAGCCTCCTTCACTCATGCTGCTAAACATGCCCTCGTAAAACTGACTATCCTACCGATCCTTGACTTCGGTGATGTCATTTACAAAATAGCTTCCAACACTCTACTCAGCAAATTGGATGTAGTCTATCACAGTGCCATCCGTTTTGTCACCAAAGCCCCATATACTACCCACCATTGTGACCTGTACGCTCTCGTTGGCTGGCCTTCACTACATATTCGTCTCCAAACCCACTGGCTCCAGGTCATCTATAAATCACTTCTAGGCAAATCCCCGCCTTATCTTAGCTCATTGGTCACCATAGCAACATCCACCCGTAGTATGCGTTCCAGCAGGTATATCTCACTGGTCTTCCCCAAAGCCAACACCTCCTTTGGTCGCCATTCCTTCCAGTTCTCTGCTGCAAATGACTGGAATGAACTGCAACAATCTCTGAAGCTGGAGACACTTATCTCCCTCACTATCTTTAAGCATCAGTTTTCAGAGCAGCTTACCGATCACTGCACCTGTACACAGCCCATCTGTAATTAGCCCACCCAACTACCTCATCCCCATATTGTTATTTACATTGTTATTTATTTTGCTAATTTGCACCCCAGTATCTCTATTTGCACATCATCTTCTGCACATCTATCACTCCAGTGCTAATACTAAATTATAATTGTAATTATTTTGCACTATGGCCTATTTATTGCCTTACCTCCATAACTTACTACATTTGCACACACTGTATATAGATTTTCCATTGTGTTATTGACTGTACGTTTTGTTTATCCCATATGTAACTCTGTGTTGTTGTTGTTTTTATCACACTGTTTTGCTTTATCTTGGCCAGGTCGCAGTTGTAAATGAGAACTTGTTCTCAACTGGCTTACCTGGTTAAATAAAGGTGAAATAAAAATACATAAAAATTGACCCTAGTCTTAGGTTTGGTGAGATGCAGAAAATTTTCCACTTCCACTTTCAAAGTACAGCAAAAAAACTCTAACCCCAGTTTTGCATTCTGAAGAAAATATGAAAATATGCATTCAAAAAATATGCATGTTATGCATCCTACAATCACAGAAAGCTACAATCATAGACTGTATGCTATCCAAGCACTTTAATTTATTTTAGCTTCGGCGCCACTTAGCGGCAATAGATTAAATTAAAAACACGTCAGTCGACCGACACATATTAAAATTATGCAAATAAACGTTTAATGTCTTGCATGAACTGTGTAATTTCAAATATGTTAAACGAATAATATATTTCGATTCTACAATGGAAATTGTACAAACGTCTGTTTTCTTAGCCGTTACTATTAGACAGGCAGAATCATGACCACCTACTTCTCGGGTCCTTTTGCCCTTAAATGAATGTCGCTGACTGCATGACGTTCTCTTTACCCGCTGTCAGAGAGGAGATTGGGTGGGTTTCTGCATCTCACCAAATAATCTGTTGGATTTATCAAACATCGTTTGTTGAAAATTCACCACAGTCACTTTATCATCATGAATAGTAACGTTTCTTTCATGTTTGATCAATATTGCAGAACTTTAGGTCCCCCATCCATCGCTAATCTACAATGGCCGAGGAAGGGTAAGTGTGGCTGTTCTACTCCAGTTTAGCTCAGAACCAAGGCTAGCTAGCGAACAAATGTGAACGTTTCTTAGTTTAATTGCCTTAAGTGGTGGTTTGTTCCCAAAAAATATAATTTCCATGCTTGTACGTGTACTTCCAGAACTCTAGACAACACTGGAATATCCGTACCTGGAGTCCCCCAGCTAATTTAGCTAGCTATCTAATGTATGGGTTTTAGTCCGGTGGCTGCAACCAGTTAACTATTTATATGTGAATATAGCTGCATCGTCAACGGAGTAGTTAGTTAGTTCCCGGCGATTGTGTGATGATTTACTTTCTTTAGTCGGATACCCCTTCACTCTAAATTATGAGTGAGATCTCCTATCTGACACGCCGGGAGATTGCGCACATTCAACCCGGCGCACTAGCATCTTTACCGGTCAGTTGTAGCCAACTAACTCTTGTACCCCCTCTCCTTTCCCACTCGTGTCCCCACCTCCTCTCCCGTCTTTCCCCTCTCCCACCTCCTCTCCCGTCTTTCCCCTCTCCCACCTCCTCTCCCGTCTTTCCCCTCTCCCACCTCCTCTCCCGTCTTTCCCCTCTCCCACCTCCTCTCCCGTCTTTCCCCTCTCCCCACCTCCTCTCTTGTCTTCTCCGGACTCCCCTGTCTTGCCTTGACCTCTCCCACCTCAGCATCGCTGCCGGAGGTGTAATGGATGTCAACACCGCTCTCCCTGAGGTGCTCAAGACCGCACTCATCCACGACGGTCTGGCCCGCGGTATCCGCGAGGCCGCCAAAGCGCTGGACAAGTGAGTCCGAACATTTCTGGTCACTGTGTGGCCTAAATGGCACCCCTTTCATTCCATGTGTAGTGGGCTGGCACATAGTGCACTGCTGTTGGGCAGAGCCCTATGTAGGGAATAGGGTGTCATTTGGGATACACATAATTTGGGGTCTGTCTTTTTACTGCTGTGTTCTATTAGCTTGCAAAGTGTGGTGAAGTATGGCTGATAGTTGGGTTCCCTCTACTGAATCCCGTGAACTGCCATTGTTACCCAAAATCTGACATACCTCTGTCCCAAATGGCACTGTATTCCCTAGCTAGTGCACTACTTTTGAATGGAGTGTTCTATACTAGGGAATAGGGTGTCATTTGGGAGGTAAACACTGGTGATTGGGGGGGGAAATAGATGCAGTTACATTTTGGGATATTATTTTCTACGCTGTATCGTTTTGACAATATTGTAACATTTTTTAATTCTGTTTTTTTTAGATCAGCTTTAATATAGCAGATTGTAACTTCCCTCAATGTAATTGTCTGCATCACTTCCAATCCCCCATGTTTTTGTTTTTTTCACATATATATCCTTTAAAAATATATTTCCCTTTATTACTTTCCAACCCCACCATCCCTTCCCTAATTGGAGTAAACTAGTGAACAACAATGCTTAGGCCTCTACTTCATGCTTATACATACTATATACATTTTATGGACACAGTCAATAATTATATTTTGTTTGTTTTTTACTCCTGAACTTCCTCCGATCATTTTCATGATGTCCATCCGGTTTGCTTCTATATGCCATATCTTTCTATCTGTGCTCTTTCACAAAAGCTCACAATATATAACCTATATACTTATTATGGACACAGCATGTCTTACACTGGTTATCTTGTTGTTATGAAAATGTATGCACTCAATAACTGTAAGTCGCTCTGGATAAGATAATATGTAATCGTGAGGTCCCTGGCAATTCCCTGACATAGTTAGCTAGTTATGTACCTTATGTTAACCGCGCCCCTCTCCTGTGTCAAGGCGTCAGGCCCACCTCTGTGTCCTTGCGGCCAACTGTGACGAGCCCATGTACGTCAAGCTGGTGGAAGCCCTCTGCGCCGAGCATCAGATTAACCTCATCAAGGTATGGCGCCGGGGATTGATTGGTGTGTGGGTGGGGACGTGTAGGGGTTACACCAATAGTGTGTGTGAATGACCAAAAGCAGGAACCGGTGTGTTTCTGCAAGGAGATAGTAGGTTGTTGTTATGGTGATGAACGAGGGTGCCATGATGTTACTGGATGGTGTAGGAGATGTCTTACGGTCAGATGAATGTATGGTTCTGCTGAACACTTCATACTGCCATTGTTGCCCAACTTATTACTGAGATCCAGACAACACTGGACCCGTCCCTAATGGCTCACTACTCGATATAGTGCACTGCTTTTGACCAGAGCTCTATGGGGCCCATGTCGAAAGTAGTGCACTATGTAGGTTACTGTTTGGGGAGGAACGACCACTGTTAAGACTTGCTACTACTGCGCTATGGAGCTACTAGGTTGTAGCACAGCTCTTCAAATCTCCTGTATTGAATCCTTCAATCTTTTCTCCTCCCTGTTTCTCCTCCTTTACCTCTTCCCTGTCCACCAGGTTGATGACAACAAGAAGCTGGGCGAGTGGGTCGGTCTGTGTAAGATCGACCGTGAGGGCAAACCCCGTAAGGTAGTGGGCTGCAGCTGTGTCGTGATCAAGGTAAAAAAACACGGGCCTGTAATCTTCTGGAAACACCTGGGAGAGGGAGCTGTAGGGATGATGTCGGAAGGGGATTATGGAAGGGCTTGGAATTGTGGTGTACAGAGTTATGAGGGTTGAATGTCCACTGTGCGATCAGAGCTGTTTGTGCCAGTCGAGTGCAGGTGCTGTGCTATCGGTGCCATGCAGCTGCTTGTCCTATACAGCTGGCCAGAGTGTCTGCCAGGGTACGAGCCCCGACGCCTCACTGTGGTGCCTGGGGTCCCAATGAATGGCTACATGTACCACCTACCTTTATCATACTGACCACAACGTACAGTGCCTTCGGAAAGTATTCAGACCCCTTTACTTTTTTTGTTACGTTACAGCTTTATTCTAAAATTGATTAAATTGTTTTTTTCCCCTCATCAATCTGCACACAATACCCCATAATGACAAAGCAAAAACAGGTTTTTAGAAATGTTTGCAAATGTATTAAGAAATAAACATTTCCATAAGTATTCAGACCCTTTACTCGGTACATTGTCGAAGCACCTTTGGCAGCGATTACAGCCTCGAGTCTTCTTGGGTATGACGCTACAAGCTTGGCACACCTGTATTTGGGGAGTTTCTCCCATTCTTCTCTGCAGATCCTCTCAAGCTCTGTCAGGTCTCTCCAGAGATGTTTGATCTGGCTCTGGCTGGTCCACTCAAGGACATTCAGAGACTTGTCCCGAAGCCGCCACTCTGTTGTCTTGGCTGTGTGCTTAGGATCGTTGTCTTGTTGGAAGGTGAATCTTCACCCCAGTCTGAGGTCCTGAGCACTCTGGAGCAGATTTTCATCAAGGATCTCTCTGTACTTTGCTCCGTTCATCTTTCAAACTCCAAGCGTGCTGTCATGTGCCTTTTACTGAGGGGCTTCCGTCTGATTGGTGTAGTGCTGCGGAAATGGTTGTCCTTCTGAAAGGTTCTCCCTTCTCTACAGAGGAGCTCTGTCAGCGACCATTGGGTTCTTGGTCACCTCCCTGACCATTGCCCTTCTCCCCCTATTGCTCAGTTTGGCCGGGTGTCCAGCTCTAGGAAGAGTGTTGGTGGTTCCAAACTTCTTCCATTTAAGAATGATGGAGGCCACGGTGTTCTTGGGGACCTTCAATGCTGCAGAAATGTTTTGGTACCCTTCCCCAGATATGTGCCTCGACACAATCTTGTTTTGAAGCTCTACGGACAATTCCTTTGACCTAATGGCTTGGTTTTTGCTCTGACATGCACTGTCAACTGTGGGACCGTTATATAGACAGGTGTGTGCCTTTCCAAATCATGTCCAATCAATTGAATTTACCACAGATGGACTCCAATCAAGTTGTGGAAACATCTCAAAGATGATCAATGGAAACAGGATGCACCTGAGCTCAATTTCGAGTCTCATAGCGAAGGGTCTGAATACTTATGTAAATAAGGTATTTGTTTTTTATTTGTAATAAATGTACAAATTTCTACGCCTATTTTCGCATTGTCATTATGTGGTTTTGATGAATGAATAAATAAATAAATTGAATCCATTTTAGAATAAAGCTGTAACTCAACAATGTGGAAAAAGTCACGCGGTCTGAATGCACTGTATGTCTATATTCCCTTTCTAAGGGATAGAGTGCAATTTGAGACAGTAAACTGTCTTGTAGCTAGCGTCCTGTGTAACACTTTCTGTACAAATGTCATCCCCCCCCCCCTGCAGGACTATGGCAAGGAGTCTCAAGCCAAGGATGTGATTGAGGAGTACTTCAAGGCCAAGAAATGAGGTGTTTTTCAATAAAAGCTTGTGGAAATTAAAGTTTCTTTCTGGAGTTTTATTAAAGGAAAGGTTCACCCATTTTTGAAAATGCTCTCATTCCCTGGGTCATTTTAATGTTTTTCGTGTGTGTCTTGAGTTATTGGCGTTCAAGCAGGCAGAACTCCGGCTGGTATGACGTAGCACTGTGGTAGTTTCTCACCACTGGAAGTTAACAGCAACAGGACTTTTAGATCGCGAAAACGTCCATCATACATGTGACATTTCAATACTGACCGACGTCAGGAATCCAAATAGTAGGGTTTTAATGCCTACAAAACCAGGAGCACAACATTATCCTGCAACCTTTCCCCATGTGCTCCTGTGTCTGTGTGCAATAAAACCCTACTATTTGGATTCATGCTTAATCTCATCTCTTCCGCATTCTTATCGATGCCCCATGGTGGCACTTTGAACTCTGAACCAGTCAAACCCTCCTTATACAGTCCACCTCTTCTATATATCTATATATATATATATATATATAATCCTTTCTCATGTTCATAGAGCTATGGATGCAAGGCCATACCAACCATGAGATCAAATTTGATTGATCGTTTTGTTAACCATGTTTTGAAGCTATACATAATTTTACAATTACATAGCTTACTAACAATGGAAGAAAACAATATTTTGAGTTCTGATTGGGTACGACAGTTGAATTGAGATCATGAGGCCTTTTATTGCCTATTCTTCCAAGAATCAATGGATGTACCAATCCCAGAGGACCCCTTTTAAACGAATGCTTGCACCAATATGGATAATTCAACCATTCCTATCCTCTTTTGTAAAAGACAAAACTTATTTTTTTTTAAAGGAAACCACACGGCCATTGTAAGTGCGGGTCTGCCATGTAGGCTACATCTGAGGTAAGGATGGGTCTGGACATTACATTCATTTAGATTTATTGGACACACATGCACGCCTGTGTGTGCACGAGCAGACGTACACACGCAGAAAGAGCAGTCAGACACAAACATACAAACACCTCACAGAGAAGTCCAGAGAGTGAGGTGTGCTTCCTGCTGGTGAGACTGTAAACCTCATCAGTTCTTATAGATCTAATACAGACACCCTCAATATGGATCTCTGTTCTTCCTGATAACACCCTCCATATGGATCTCTGTTCTTCCTGATAACACCCTCCATATAGATCTCTGTCCTTCCTGATGACACCCTCAATATGGATCTCTGTCCTTCCTGATGACACCCTCCATATGGATCTATGTTCTTCCTGATAACACCCTCCATATAGATCTCTGTTCTTCCTGATGACACCCTCCATATGGATCTCTGTTCTTCCTGATAACACCCTCAATATAGATCTATGTCCTTCCTGATGACACCCTCAATATGGATCTCTGTCCTTCCTGATGACACCCTCAATATGGATCTCTGTCCTTCCTGATAACACCCTCCATATAGATCTCTGTCCTTCCTGATGACACCCTCAATATGGATCTCTGTCCTTCCTGATGACACCCTCCATATGGATCTATGTTCTTCCTGATAACACCCTCCATATAGATCTCTGTTCTTCCTGATGACACCCTCCATATGGATCTCTGTCCTTCCTGATAACACCCTCCATATGGATCTCTGTTCTTCCTGATGACCCTCCATATAGATCTCTGTTCTTCCTGATAACACCCTCCATATGGATCTATGTTCTTCCTGATAACACCCTCCATATGGATCTCTGTTCTTCCTGATGACCCTCCATATAGATCTCTGTTCTTCCTGATAACACCCTCCATATGGATCTCTGTTCTTCCTGATAACACCCTCCATATAGATCTCTGTTCTTCCTGATAACACCCTCCATATGGATCTCTGTTCTTCCTGATAACACCCTCCATATGGATCTCTGTTCTTCCTGATAACACCCTCCATATGGATCTCTGTTCTTCCTGATGACACCCTCCATATGGATCTATGTTCTTCCTGATGACCCTCCATATGGATCTCTGTTCTTCCTGATAACACCCTCCATATAGATCTCTGTTCTTCCTGATAACACCCTCAATATAGATCTATGTTCTTCCTGATAACACCCTCCATATGGATCTCTGTTCTTCCTGATAACACCCTCCATATGGATCTCTGTTCTTCCTGATAACACCCTCCATATAGATCTATGTTCTTCCTGATAACACCCTCCATATAGATCTCTGTTCTTCCTGATAACACCCTCCATATGGATCTCTGTTCTTCCTGATAACACCCTCCATATAGATCTCTGTTCTTCCTGATAACACCCTCCATATGGATCTCTGTTCTTCCTGATAACACCCTCCATATGGATCTCTGTTCTTCCTGATGACACCCTCAATATGGATCTCTGTTCTTCCTGATAACACCCTCCATATGGATCTCTGTTCTTCCTGATAACACCCTCAATATGGATCTCTGTTCTTCCTGATAACACCCTCAATATAGATCTCTGTTCTTCCTGATAACACCCTCCATATGGATCTCTGTTCATCCTGATAACACCCTCCATATGGATCTCTGTTCTTCCTGATGACACCCTCCATATGGCTCTCTGTTCTTCCTGATAACACCCTCCATATGGATCTCTGTCCTTCCTGATAACACCCTCCATATGGATCTCTGTTCTTCCTGATGACACCCTCAATATGGATCTCTGTTCTTCCTGATAACACCCTCCATATGGATCTCTGTTCTTCCTGATAAAACCCTAAATATGGATCTCTGTTCATCCTGATAACACCCTCCATATAGATCTCTGTTCTTCCTGATAACACCCTCAATATAGATCTCTGTTCTTCCTGATAACACCCTCCATATGGATCTCTGTTCTTCCTGATAACACCCTCCATATGGATCTCTGTTCTTCCTGATGACACCCTCCATATGGATCTATGTTCTTCCTGATGACCCTCCATATGGATCTCTGTTCTTCCTGATAACACCCTCCATATAGATCTCTGTTCTTCCTGATAACACCCTCAATATAGATCTATGTTCTTCCTGATAACACCCTCCATATGGATCTCTGTTCTTCCTGATAACACCCTCCATATGGATCTCTGTTCTTCCTGATAACACCCTCCATATAGATCTATGTTCTTCCTGATAACACCCTCCATATGGATCTCTGTTCTTCCTGATAACACCCTCCATATGGATCTCTGTTCTTCCTGATAACACCCTCCATATGGATCTCTGTTCTTCCTGATGACACCCTCCATATGGATCTATGTTCTTCCTGATGACCCTCCATATGGATCTCTGTTCTTCCTGATAACACCCTCCATATAGATCTCTGTTCTTCCTGATAACACCCCTCAATATAGATCTATGTTCTTCCTGATAACACCCTCCATATGGATCTCTGTTCTTCCTGATAACACCCTCCATATGGATCTCTGTTCTTCCTGATAACACCCTCCATATAGATCTATGTTCTTCCTGATAACACCCTCCATATAGATCTCTGTTCTTCCTGATAACACCCTCCATATGGATCTCTGTTCTTCCTGATAACACCCTCCATATAGATCTCTGTTCTTCCTGATAACACCCTCCATATGGATCTCTGTTCTTCCTGATAACACCCTCCATATGGATCTCTGTTCTTCCTGATGACACCTCAATATGGATCTCTGTTCTTCCTGATAACACCCTCCATATGGATCTCTGTTCTTCCTGATAACACCCTCAATATGGATCTCTGTTCTTCCTGATAACACCCTCAATATAGATCTCTGTTCTTCCTGATAACACCCTCCATATGGATCTCTGTTCATCCTGATAACACCCTCCATATGGATCTCTGTTCTTCCTGATGACACCCTCCATATGGCTCTCTGTTCTTCCTGATAACACCCTCCATATGGATCTCTGTCCTTCCTGATAACACCCTCCATATGGATCTCTGTTCTTCCTGATGACACCCTCAATATGGATCTCTGTTCTTCCTGATAACACCCTCCATATGGATCTCTGTTCTTCCTGATAAAACCCTAAATATGGATCTCTGTTCATCCTGATAACACCCTCCATATAGATCTCTGTTCTTCCTGATAACACCCTCAATATAGATCTCTGTTCTTCCTGATAACACCCTCCATATAGATCTCTGTTCTTCCTGATAACACCCTCAATATAGATCTATGTCCTTCCTGATAACACCCTCAATATAGATCTCTGTTCTTCCTGATAACACCCTCAATATGGATCTCTGTTCTTCCTGATGACACCCTCCATATAGATATGTTCTTCCTGATGACACCCTCCATATGGATCTCTGTTCTTCCTGATAACACCCTCCATATAGATCTCTGTTCTTCCTGATAACACCCTCCATATGGATCTCTGTTCTTCCTGATAACACCCTCCATATGGATCTCTGTTCTTCCTGATAACACCCTCCATATAGATCTATGTTCTTCCTGATAACACCCTCCATATGGATCTATGTTCTTCCTGATGACCCTCCATATGGATCTCTGTTCTTCCTGATAACACCCTCCATATAGATCTCTGTTCTTCCTGATGACACCCTCTATAGATCTCTGTTCTTCCTGATAACACCCTCCATATAGATCTATGTTCTTCCTGATAACACCCTCCATATGGATCTCTGTTCTTCCTGATAACACCCTCCATATAGATCTCTGTTCTTCCTGATAACACCCTCCATATAGATCTCTGTTCTTCCTGATAACACCCTCCATATGGATCTCTGTTCTTCCTGATAACACCCTCCATATAGATCTCTGTTCTTCCTGATAACACCCTCCATATGGATCTCTGTTCTTCCTGATAACACCCTCAATATGGATCTCTGTTCTTCCTGATAACACCCTCCATATAGATCTCTGTTCTTCCTGATAACACCCTCAATTGGATCTCTGTTCTTCCTGATGACACCCTCAATATAGATCTCTGTTCTTCCTGATAACACCCTCCATATGGATCTCTGTTCATCCTGATAACACCCTCCATGGATCTCTGTTCTTCCTGATGACACCCTCCATATGGCTCTCTGTTCTTCCTGATAACACCCTCCATATGGATCTCTGTCCTTCCTGATAACACCCTCCATATGGATCTCTGTTCTTCCTGATGACACCCTCAATATGGATCTCTGTTCTTCCTGATAACACCCTCCATATGGATCTCTGTTCTTCCTGATAACACCCTAAATATGGATCTCTGTTCATCCTGATAACACCCTCCATATAGATCTCTGTTCTTCCTGATAACACCCTCAATATAGATCTCTGTTCTTCCTGATAACACTCTCCATATAGATCTCTGTTCTTCCTGATAACACCCTCAATATAGATCTATGTCCTTCCTGATAACACCCTCAATATAGATCTCTGTTCTTCCTGATAACACCCTCAATATGGATCTCTGTTCTTCCTGATGACACCCTCAATATAGATCTCTGTTCTTCCTGATAACACCCTCAATATGGATCTCTGTTCTTCCTGATGACACCCCTCAATATAGATCTCTGTTCTTCCTGATGACACCCTCCATATGGATCTCTGTTCTTCCTGATAACACCCTCCATATGGATCTCTGTTCTTCCTGATAACACCCTCCATATGGATCTCTGTTCTTCCTGATAACACCCTCCATATGGATCTCTGTTCTTCCTGATAACACCCTCAATATAGATCTATGTCCTTCCTGATAACACCCTCAATATAGATCTCTGTTCTTCCTGATAACACCCTCCATATGGATCTCTGTTCTTCCTGATAACACCCTCCATATGGATCTCTGTTCTTCCTGATGACACCCTCCATATGGATCTCTGTTCTTCCTGATAACACCCTCCATATAGATCTCTGTTCTTCCTGATGACACCCTCCATATAGATCTCTGTTCTTCCTGATGACACCCTCCATATAGATCTCTGTTCTTCCTGATGACACCCTCCATATAGATCTCTGTTCTTCCTGATAACACCCTCTATAGATATCTGTTCTTCCTGATAACACCCTCCATATGGATCTCTGTTCTTCCTGATAACACCCTCCATATGGAGCTGTTCTTCCTGATAACACCCTCCATATGGAGCTGTTCTTCCTGATGACACCCTCAATATGGATCTCTGTTCTTCCTGATAACACCCTCCATATGGATCTCTGTTCTTCCTGATAACACCCTCCATATAGATCTCTGTTCTTCCTGATAACACCTTCTATAGATATCTGTTCTTCCTGATAACACCCTCCATATGGATCTCTGTTCTTCCTGATAACACCCTCCATATGGATCTCTGTTCTTCCTGATTACACCCTCCATATGGATCTCTGTTCTTCCTGATAACACCCTCCATATGGATCTCTGTTCTTCCTGATAACACCCTCAAAATGGATCTCTGTTCTTCCTGATAACACCCTCCATATAGATCTCTGTTCTTCCTGATAACACCCTCAATATGGATCTCTGTTCTTCCTGATAACACCCTCCATATGGAGCTGTTCTTCCTGATAACACCCTCCATATGGAGCTGTTCTTCCTGATAACACCCTCAATATGGATCTCTGTTCTTCCTGATAACACCCTCCATATGGAGCTGTTCTTCCTGATGACACCCTCCATATAGATCTCTGTTCTTCCTGATAACACCCTCCATATGGATCTCTGTTCTTCCTGATAACACCCTCCATATGGATCTCTGTTCTTCCTGATAACACCCTCCATATGGATCTCTGTTCTTCCTGATGACACCCTCAATATGGATCTCTGTTCTTCCTGATGACACCCTCCATATGGATATCTGTTCTTCCTGATGACACCCTCAATATAGATCTCTGTTCTTCCTGATAACACCCTCAATATGGATCTCTGTTCTTCCTGATGACCCCCTCCATATAGATCTCTGTTCTTCCTGATAACACCCTCCATATGAATCTCTGTTCTTCCTGATAACACCCTCCATATGGAGCTGTTCTTCCTGATAACACCCTCCATATGGATCTATGTTCTTCCTGATAACACCCTCAATATGGATCTATGTTCTTCCTGATAACACCCTCAATATGGATCTCTGTTCTTCCTGGATAACACCCCTCCATATGGATCTATGTTCTTCCTGATAACACCCTCAATATGGATCTATGTTCTTCCTGATAACACCCTCCATATAGATCTCTGTTCTTCCTGATAACACCCTCCATATGGATCTCTGTTCTTCCTGATAACACCCTCCATATGGAGCTGTTCTTCCTGATAACACCCTCCATATGGATCTATGTTCTTCCTGATAACACCCTCCATATGGATCTCTGTTCTTCCTGATAACACCCTCCATATGGAGCTGTTCTTCCTGATGACACCCTCCATATGGATCTATGTTCTTCCTGATAACACCCTCCATATAGATCTCTGTTCTTCCTGATAACACCCTCCATATGGATCTCTGTTCTTCCTGATGACACCCTCCATATGGATCTCTGTTCTTCCTGATGACACCCTCAATATGGATCTCTGTTCTTCCTGATAACACCCTCCATATGGATCTCTGTTCTTCCTGATAACACCCTCCATATGGATCTCTGTTCTTCCTGATAACACCCTCCATTGGATCTCTGTTCTTCCAGATGACACCCTCAATATAGATCTCTGTTCTTCCTGATAACACCCTCAATATGGATCTCTGTTCTTCCTGATGACCCCCTCCATATAGATCTCTGTTCTTCCTGATAACACCCTCCATATGGATCTCTGTTCTTCCTGATAACACCCTCCATATGGAGCTGTTCTTCCTGATAACACCCTCCATATGGATCTATGTTCTTCCTGATAACACCCTCAATATGGATCTATGTTCTTCCTGATAACACCCTCAATATGGATCTCTGTTCTTCCTGATAACACCCTCCATATGGATCTATGTTCTTCCTGATAACACCATCAATATGGATCTATGTTCTTCCTGATAACACCCTCCATATAGATCTCTGTTCTTCCTGATAACACCCTCCATATGGATCTCTGTTCTTCCTGATAACACCCTCCATATGGAGCTGTTCTTCCTGATAACACCCTCCATATGGATCTATGTTCTTCCTGATAACACCCTCCATATGGATCTCTGTTCTTCCTGATAACACCCTCCATATGGAGCTGTTCTTCCTGATGACACCCTCCATATGGATCTATGTTCTTCCTGATAACACCCTCCATATAGATCTCTGTTCTTCCTGATAACACCCTCCATATGGATCTCTGTTCTTCCTGATGACACCCTCCATATGGATCTCTGTTCTTCCTGATGACACCCTCAATATGGATCTCTGTTCTTCCTGATAACACCCTCCATATGGATCTCTGTTCTTCCTGATAACACCCCTCCATATGGATCTCTGTTCTTCCTGATAACACCCTCCATATGGATCTCTGTTCTTCCTGATGACACCCTCAATATAGATCTCTGTTCTTCCTGATAACACCTCAATATGGATCTCTGTTCTTCCTGATGACCCCCTCCATATAGATCTCTGTTCTTCCTGATAACACCCTCCATATGGATCTCTGTTCTTCCTGATAACACCCTCCATATGGAGCTGTTCTTCCTGATAACACCCTCCATATGGATCTATGTTCTTCCTGATAACACCCTCAATATGGATCTATGTTCTTCTCCTGATAACACCCTCAATATGGATCTCTGTTCTTCCTGATAACACCCTCCATATGGATCTATGTTCTTCCTGATAACATCCCTCAATATGGATCTATGTTCTTCCTGATAACACCCTCCATAGATCTCTGTTCTTCCTGATAACACCCTCCATATGGATCTCTGTTCTTCCTGATAACACCCTCCATATGGAGCTGTTCTTCCTGATAACACCCTCCATATGGATCTATGTTCTTCCTGATAACACCCTCCATATGGATCTCTGTTCTTCCTGATAACACCCTCCATATGGAGCTGTTCTTCCTGATGACACCCTCCATATGGATCTATGTTCTTCCTGATAACACCCTCCATATAGATCTCTGTTCTTCCTGATAACACCCTCCATATGGATCTCTGTTCTTCCTGATGACACCCTCCATATGGATCTCTGTTCTTCCTGATGACACCCTCAATATGGATCTCTGTTCTTCCTGATAACACCCTCCATATGGATCTCTGTTCTTCCTGATAAAACCCTAAATATGGATCTCTGTTCATCCTGATAACACCCTCCATATAGATCTCTGTTCTTCCTGATAACACCCTCAATATAGATCTCTGTTCTTCCTGATAACACCCTCCATATAGATCTCTGTTCTTCCTGATAACACCCTCAATATAGATCTATGTCCTTCCTGATAACACCCTCAATATAGATCTCTGTTCTTCCTGATAACACCCTCAATATGGATCTCTGTTCTTCCTGATGACACCCTCAATATAGATCTCTGTTCTTCCTGATAACACCCTCCATATGGATCTCTGTTCTTCCTGATGACACCCTCCATATGGATCTATGTTCTTCCTGATGACCCTCCATATGGATCTCTGTTCTTCCTGATAACACCCTCCATATAGATATGTTCTTCCTGATGACACCCTCCATATGGATCTCTGTTCTTCCTGATAACACCCTCCATATAGATCTCTGTTCTTCCTGATAACACCCTCCATATGGATCTCTGTTCTTCCTGATAACACCCTCCATATGGATCTCTGTTCTTCCTGATAACACCCTCCATATAGATCTATGTTCTTCCTGATAACACCCTCCATATGGATCTATGTTCTTCCTGATGACCCTCCATATGGATCTCTGTTCTTCCTGATAACACCCTCCATATAGATCTCTGTTCTTCCTGATGACACCCTCTATAGATCTCTGTTCTTCCTGATAACACCCTCCATATAGATCTATGTTCTTCCTGATAACACCCTCCATATGGATCTCTGTTCTTCCTGATAACACCCTCCATATAGATCTCTGTTCTTCCTGATAACACCCTCCATATAGATCTCTGTTCTTCCTGATAACACCCTCCATATGGATCTCTGTTCTTCCTGATAACACCCTCCATATAGATCTCTGTTCTTCCTGATAACACCCTCCATATGGATCTCTGTTCTTCCTGATAACACCCTCAATATGGATCTCTGTTCTTCCTGATAACACCCTCCATATAGATCTCTGTTCTTCCTGATAACACCCTCAATATGGATCTCTGTTCTTCCTGATGACACCCTCAATATAGATCTCTGTTCTTCCTGATAACACCCTCCATATGGATCTCTGTTCATCCTGATAACACCCTCCATATGGATCTCTGTTCTTCCTGATGACACCCTCCATATGGCTCTCTGTTCTTCCTGATAACACCCTCCATATGGATCTCTGTCCTTCCTGATAACACCCTCCATATGGATCTCTGTTCTTCCTGATGACACCCTCAATATGGATCTCTGTTCTTCCTGATAACACCCTCCATATGGATCTCTGTTCTTCCTGATAACACCCTAAATATGGATCTCTGTTCATCCTGATAACACCCTCCATATAGATCTCTGTTCTTCCTGATAACACCCTCAATATAGATCTCTGTTCTTCCTGATAACACTCTCCATATAGATCTCTGTTCTTCCTGATAACACCCTCAATATAGATCTATGTCCTTCCTGATAACACCCTCAATATAGATCTCTGTTCTTCCTGATAACACCCTCAATATGGATCTCTGTTCTTCCTGATGACACCCTCAATATAGATCTCTGTTCTTCCTGATAACACCCTCAATATGGATCTCTGTTCTTCCTGATGACACCCTCAATATAGATCTCTGTTCTTCCTGATGACACCCTCCATATGGATCTCTGTTCTTCCTGATAACACCCTCCATATGGATCTCTGTTCTTCCTGATAACACCCTCCATATGGATCTCTGTTCTTCCTGATAACACCCTCCATATGGATCTCTGTTCTTCCTGATAACACCCTCAATATAGATCTATGTCCTTCCTGATAACACCCTCAATATAGATCTCTGTTCTTCCTGATAACACCCTCCATATGGATCTCTGTTCTTCCTGATAACACCCTCCATATGGATCTCTGTTCTTCCTGATGACACCCCTCCATATGGATCTCTGTTCTTCCTGATAACACCCTCCATATAGATCTCTGTTCTTCCTGATGACACCCTCCATATAGATCTCTGTTCTTCCTGATGACACCCTCCATATAGATCTCTGTTCTTCCTGATGACACCCTCCATATAGATCTCTGTTCTTCCTGATAACACCCTCTATAGATATCTGTTCTTCCTGATAACACCCTCCATATGGATCTCTGTTCTTCCTGATAACACCCTCCATATGGAGCTGTTCTTCCTGATAACACCCTCCATATGGAGCTGTTCTTCCTGATGACACCCTCAATATGGATCTCTGTTCTTCCTGATAACACCCTCCATATGGATCTCTGTTCTTCCTGATAACACCCTCCATATAGATCTCTGTTCTTCCTGATAACACCTTCTATAGATATCTGTTCTTCCTGATAACACCCTCCATATGGATCTCTGTTCTTCCTGATAACACCCTCCATATGGATCTCTGTTCTTCCTGATAACACCCTCCATATGGATCTCTGTTCTTCCTGATAACACCCTCCATATGGATCTCTGTTCTTCCTGATAACACCCTCAAAATGGATCTCTGTTCTTCCTGATAACACCCTCCATATAGATCTCTGTTCTTCCTGATAACACCCTCAATATGGATCTCTGTTCTTCCTGATAACATTCCCTCCATATGGAGCTGTTCTTCCTGATAACACCCTCCATATGGAGCTGTTCTTCCTGATAACACCCTCAATATGGATCTCTGTTCTTCCTGATAACACCCTCCATATGGAGCTGTTCTTCCTGATGACACCCTCCATATAGATCTCTGTTCTTCCTGATAACACCCTCCATATGGATCTCTGTTCTTCCTGATAACACCCTCCATATGGATCTCTGTTCTTCCTGATAACACCCTCCATATGGATCTCTGTTCTTCCTGATGACACCCTCAATATGGATCTCTGTTCTTCCTGATGACACCCTCCATATGGATATCTGTTCTTCCTGATGACACCCTCAATATAGATCTCTGTTCTTCCTGATAACACCCTCAATATGGATCTCTGTTCTTCCTGATGACCCCCTCCATATAGATCTCTGTTCTTCCTGATAACACCCTCCATATGGATCTCTGTTCTTCCTGATAACACCCTCCATATGGAGCTGTTCTTCCTGATAACACCCTCCATATGGATCTATGTTCTTCCTGATAACACCCTCAATATGGATCTATGTTCTTCCTGATAACACCCTCAATATGGATCTCTGTTCTTCCTGATAACACCCTCCATATGGATCTATGTTCTTCCTGATAACACCCTCAATATGGATCTATGTTCTTCCTGATAACACCCTCCATATAGATCTCTGTTCTTCCTGATAACACCCTCCATATGGATCTCTGTTCTTCCTGATAACACCCTCCATATGGAGCTGTTCTTCCTGATAACACCCTCCATATGGATCTATGTTCTTCCTGATAACACCCTCCATATGGATCTCTGTTCTTCCTGATAACACCCTCCATATGGAGCTGTTCTTCCTGATGACACCCTCCATATGGATCTATGTTCTTCCTGATAACACCCTCCATATAGATCTCTGTTCTTCCTGATAACACCCTCCATATGGATCTCTGTTCTTCCTGATGACACCCTCCATATGGATCTCTGTTCTTCCTGATGACACCCTCAATATGGATCTCTGTTCTTCCTGATAACACCCTCCATATGGATCTCTGTTCTTCCTGATAACACCCTCCATATGGATCTCTGTTCTTCCTGATAACACCCTCCATATGGATCTCTGTTCTTCCTGATGACACCCTCAATATAGATCTCTGTTCTTCCTGATAACACCCTCAATATGGATCTCTGTTCTTCCTGATGACCCCCTCCATAAGATCTCTGTTCTTCCTGATAACACCCTCCATATGGATCTCTGTTCTTCCTGATAACACCCTCCATATGGAGCTGTTCTTCCTGATAACACCCTCCATATGGATCTATGTTCTTCCTGATAACACCCTCAATATGGATCTATGTTCTTCCTGATAACACCCTCAATATGGATCTCTGTTCTTCCTGATAACACCCTCCATATGGATCTATGTTCTTCCTGATAACACCCTCAATATGGATCTATGTTCTTCCTGATAACACCCTCCATATAGATCTCTGTTCTTCCTGATAACACCCTCCATATGGATCTCTGTTCTTCCTGATAACACCCTCCATATGGAGCTGTTCTTCCTGGTAACACCCTCCATATGGATCTATGTTCTTCCTGATAACACCCTCCATATGGATCTCTGTTCTTCCTGATAACACCCTCCATATGGAGCTGTTCTTCCTGATGACACCCTCCATATGGATCTATGTTCTTCCTGATAACACCCTCCATAGATCTCTGTTCTTCCTGATAACACCCTCCATATGGATCTCTGTTCTTCCTGATGACACCCTCCATATGGATCTCTGTTCTTCCTGATGACACCCTCAATATGGATCTCTGTTCTTCCTGATAACACCCTCCATATGGATCTCTGTTCTTCCTGATAACACCCTCCATATGGATCTCTGTTCTTCCTGATAACACCCTCCATATGGATCTCTGTTCTTCCTGATGACACCCTCAATATAGATCTCTGTTCTTCCTGATAACACCCTCAATATGGATCTCTGTTCTTCCTGATGACCCCCTCCATATAGATCTCTGTTCTTCCCTGATAACACCCTCCATATGGATCTCTGTTCTTCCTGATAACACCCTCCATATGGAGCTGTTCTTCCTGATAACACCCTCCATATGGATCTATGTTCTTCCTGATAACACCCTCAATATGGATATATGTTCTTCCTGATAACACCCTCAATATGGATCTCTGTTCTTCCTGATAACACCCTCCATATGGATCTATGTTCTTCCTGATAACACCTTCAATATGGATCTATGTTCTTCCTGATAACACCCTCCATATAGATCTCTGTTCTTCCTGATAACACCCTCCATATGGATCTCTGTTCTTCCTGATAACACCCTCCATATGGAGCTGTTCTTCCTGATAACACCCTCCATATGGATCTATGTTCTTCCTGATAACACCCTCCATATGGATCTCTGTTCTTCCCTGATAACACCCTCCATATGGAGCTGTTCTTCCTGATGACACCCTCCATATGGATCTATGTTCTTCCTGATAACACCCTCCATATAGATCTCTGTTCTTCCTGATAACACCCTCCATATGGATCTCTGTTCTTCCTGATGACACCCTCCATATGGATCTCTGTTCTTCCTGATGACACCCTCAATATGGATCTCTGTTCTTCCTGATAACACCCTCCATATGGATCTCTGTTCTTCCTGATAACACCCTAAATATGGATCTCTGTTCATCCTGATAACACCCTCCATATAGATCTCTGTCCTTCCTGATAACACCCTCCATATGGATCTGTTCTTCCTGATAACACCCTCCATATGGATCTCTGTTCTTCCTGATGACACCCTCCATATGGATCTCTGTCCTTCCTGATAACACCCTCCATATGGATCTGTTCTTCCTGATAACACCCTCCATATGGATCTCTGTTCTTCCTGATGACACCCTCCATATGGATCTATGTTCTTCCTGATAACACCCTCAATATGGATCTCTGTTCTTCCTGATGACACCCTCCATATGGATCTCTGTTCTTCCTGATGACACCCTCCATATGGCTCTCTGTTCTTCCTGATAACACCCTCCATATAGATCTCTGTTCTTCCTGATAACACCCTCCATATGGATCTCTGTTCTTCCTGATAACACCCTCCATATGGAGCTGTTCTTCCTGATAACACCCTCCATATGGATCTATGTTCTTCCTGATAACACCCTCAATATGGATCTATGTTCTTCCTGATAACACCCTCAATATGGATCTCTGTTCTTCCTGATAACACCCTCCATATGGATCTATGTTATTCCTGATAACACCCTCAATATGGATCTATGTTCTTCCTGATAACACCCTCCATATAGATCTCTGTTCTTCCTGATAACACCCTCCATATGGATCTCTGTTCTTCCTGATAACACCCTCCATATGGATCTCTGTTCTTCCTGATAACACCCTCCATATGGATCTCTGTTCTTCCTGATGACACCCTCCATATGGCTCTCTGTTCTTCCTGATAACACCCTCCATATAGATCTCTGTTCTTCCTGATAACACCCTCAATATGGATCTCTGTTCTTCCTGATAACACCCTCCATATAGATCTCTGTTCTTCCTGATAACACCCTCCATATGGATCTCTGTTCTTCCTGATAACACCCTCCATATGGATCTCTGTTCTTCCTGATGACACCCTCCATATGGATCTCTGTTCTTCCTGATGACACCCTCAATATGGATCTATGTTCTTCCTGATGACACCCTCCATATTGATCTCTGTTCTTCCTGATGACACCCTCCATATGGATCTCTGTTCTTCCTGATGACACCCTCCATATGGATCTATGTTCTTCCTGATAACACCCTCCATATGGATCTCTGTTCTTCCTGATAACACCCTCCATATGGATCTCTGTTCTTCCTGATAACACCCTCCATATGGATCTGTTCTTCCTGATGACACCCTCCATATGGATCTATGTTCTTCCTGATAACACCCTCCATATGGATCTCTGTTCTTCCTGATAACACCCTCCATATGGATCTCTGTTCTTCCTGATAACACCCTCAATATGGATCTCTGTTCTTCCTGATAACACCCTCCATATGGATCTATGTTCTTCCTGATAACACCCTCCATATGGATCTATGTTCTTCCTGATAACACCCTCCATATGGATCTCTGTCCTTCCTGATAACACCCTCCATATGGATCTCTCTTCTTCCTGATAACACCCTCCATATGGATCTCTGTTCTTCCTGATAACACCCTCCATATGGATCTCTGTTCTTCCTGATAACACCCTCCATATGGATCTCTGTTCATCCTGATAACACCCTCAATATGGATCTCTGTCCTTCCTGATAACACCCTCCATATGGATCTCTGTTCTTCCTGATAACACCCTCCATATGGATCTCTGTTCTTCCTGATAACACCCTCCATATAGATCTCTGTTCTTCCTGATGACACCCTCCATATAGATCTCTGTTCTTCCTGATGACACCCTCCATATGGAGCTGTTCTTCCTGATAACACCCTCCATATAGATCTCTGTTCTTCCTGATGACCCTCCATATGGCTCTCTGTTCTTCCTGATAACACCCTCCATATGGATCTCTGTTCTTCCTGATGACACCCTCCATATGGATCTCTGTTCTTCCTGATGACACCCTCAATATGGATCTATGTTCTTCCTGATGACACCCTCCATATTGATCTCTGTTCTTCCTGATGACACCCTCCATATGGATCTCTGTTCTTCCTGATGACACCCTCCATATGGATCTATGTTCTTCCTGATAACACCCCTCCATATGGATCTCTGTTCTTCCTGATAACACCCTCCATATGGATCTCTGTTCTTCCTGATAACACCCTCCATATGGATCTGTTCTTCCTGATGACACCCTCCATATGGATCTATGTTCTTCCTGATAACACCCTCCATATGGATCTCTGTTCTTCCTGATAACACCCTCCATATGGATCTCTGTTCTTCCTGATAACACCCTCCATATGGCTCTCTGTTCTTCCTGATAACACCCTCCATATGGATCTCTGTTCTTCCTGATGACACCCTCCATATGGATCTCTGTTCTTCCTGATGACACCCTCAATATGGATCTATGTTCTTCCTGATGACACCCTCCATATTGATCTCTGTTCTTCCTGATGACACCCTCCATATGGATCTCTGTTCTTCCTGATAACACCCTCAATATGGATCTATGTTCTTCCTGATAACACCCTCCATATAGATCTCTGTTCTTCCTGATAACACCCTCAATATGGATCTCTGTTCTTCCTGATAACACCCTCCATATGGAGCTGTTCTTCCTGATAACACCCTCCATATGGAGCTGTTCTTCCTGATAACACCCTCAATATGGATCTCTGTTCTTCCTGATAACACCCTCCATATGGAGCTGTTCTTCCTGATGACACCCTCCATATAGATCTCTGTTCTTCCTGATAACACCCTCCATATGGATCTCTGTTCTTCCTGATAACACCCTCCATATGGATCTCTGTTCTTCCTGATAACACCCTCCATATGGATCTCTGTTCTTCCTGATGACACCCTCAATATAGATCTCTGTTCTTCCTGATGACACCCTCCATATGGATATCTGTTCTTCCTGATGACACCCTCAATATAGATCTCTGTGCTTCCTGATAACACCCTCAATATGGATCTCTGTTCTTCCTGATGACACCCTCCATATAGATCTCTGTTCTTCCTGATAACACCCTCAATATGGATCTCTGTTCTTCCTGATGACACCCTCAATATAGATCTCTGTTCTTCCTGATAACACCCTCAATATGGATCTATGTTCTTCCTGATGACACCCTCAATATAGATCTCTGTTCTTCCTGATGACACCCTCCATATGGATCTCTGTTCTTCCTGATAACACCCTCCATATGGATCTCTGTTCTTCCTGATAACACCCTCCATATGGATCTCTGTTCTTCCTGATAACACCCTCTATAGATATCTGTTCTTCCTGATAACACCCTCCATATGGATCTCTGTTCTTCCTGATAACACCCTCCATATGGAGCTGTTCTTCCTGATAACACCCTCCATATGGAGCTGTTCTTCCTGATGACACCCCTCAATATGGATCTCTGTTCTTCCTGATAACACCCTCCATATGGATCTCTGTTCTTCCTGATAACACCCTCCATATAGATCTCTGTTCTTCCTGATAACACCCTCTATAGATATCTGTTCTTCCTGATAACACCCTCCATATGGATCTCTGTTCTTCCTGATAACACCCTCCATATGGATCTCTGTTCTTCCTGATAACACCCTCCATATGGATCTCTGTTCTTCCTGATAACACCCTCAATATGGATCTCTGTTCTTCCTGATAACACCCTCCATATAGATCTCTGTTCTTCCTGATAACACCCTCAATATGGATCTCTGTTCTTCCTGATGACACCCTCAATATAGATCTCTGTTCTTCCTGATAACACCCTCAATATGGATCTCTGTTCTTCCTGATGACACCCTCCATATAGATCTCTGTTCTTCCTGATGACACCCTCCATATGGATCTCTGTCCTTCCTGATAACACCCTCCATATGGATCTCTGTTCTTCCTGATGACCCTCCATATAGATCTCTGTTCTTCCTGATAACACCCTCCATATGGATCTATGTTCTTCCTGATAACACCCTCCATATGGATCTCTGTTCTTCCTGATGACCCTCCATATAGATCTCTGTTCTTCCTGATAACACCCTCCATATGGATCTCTGTTCTTCCTGATAACACCCTCCATATAGATCTCTGTTCTTCCTGATAACACCCTCCATATGGATCTCTGTTCTTCCTGATAACACCCTCAATATAGATCTATGTTCTTCCTGATAACACCCTCCATATAGATCTCTGTTCTTCCTGATAACACCCTCAATATAGATCTATGTCCTTCCTGATAACACCCTCAATATAGATCTCTGTTCTTCCTGATAACACCCTCAATATGGATCTCTGTTCTTCCTGATGACACCCTCAATATAGATCTCTGTTCTTCCTGATAACACCCTCCATATGGATCTCTGTTCTTCCTGATGACACCCTCCATATGGATCTATGTTCTTCCTGATGACCCTCCATATGGATCTCTGTTCTTCCTGATAACACCCTTCCATATAGATATGTTCTTCCTGATGACACCTCCATATGGATCTCTGTTCTTCCTGATAACACCCTCCATATAGATCTCTGTTCTTCCTGATAACACCCTCCATATGGATCTCTGTTCTTCCTGATAACACCCTCCATATGGATCTCTGTTCTTCCTGATGACACCCTCCATATGGATCTATGTTCTTCCTGATGACCCTCCATATGGATCTCTGTTCTTCCTGATAACACCCTCCATATAGATCTCTGTTCTTCCTGATGACACCCTCTATAGATCTCTGTTCTTCCTGATAACACCCTCCATATAGATCTATGTTCTTCCTGATAACACCCTCCATATGGATCTCTGTTCTTCCTGATAACACCCTCCATATAGATCTCTGTTCTTCCTGATAACACCCTCCATATAGATCTCTGTTCTTCCTGATAACACCCTCCATATGGATCTCTGTTCTTCCTGATAACACCCTCCATATAGATCTCTGTTCTTCCTGATAACACCCTCCATATGGATCTCTGTTCTTCCTGATAACACCCTCAATATGGATCTCTGTTCTTCCTGATAACACCCTCCATATAGATCTCTGTTCTTCCTGATAACACCCTCAATATGGATCTCTGTTCTTCCTGATGACACCCTCAATATAGATCTCTGTTCTTCCTGATAACACCCTCCATATGGATCTCTGTTCATCCTGATAACACCCTCCATATGGATCTCTGTTCTTCCTGATGACACCCTCCATATGGCTCTCTGTTCTTCCTGATAACACCCTCCATATGGATCTCTGTCCTTCCTGATAACACCCTCCATATGGATCTCTGTTCTTCCTGATGACACCCTCAATATGGATCTCTGTTCTTCCTGATAACACCCTCCATATGGATCTCTGTTCTTCCTGATAACACCCTAAATATGGATCTCTGTTCATCCTGATAACACCCTCCATATAGATCTCTGTTCTTCCTGATAACACCCTCAATATAGATCTCTGTTCTTCCTGATAACACTCTCCATATAGATCTCTGTTCTTCCTGATAACACCCTCAATATAGATCTATGTCCTTCCTGATAACACCCTCAATATAGATCTCTGTTCTTCCTGATAACACCCCTCAATATGGATCTCTGTTCTTCCTGATGACACCCTCAATATAGATCTCTGTTCTTCCTGATAACACCCTCAATATGGATCTCTGTTCTTCCTGATGACACCCTCAATATAGATCTCTGTTCTTCCTGATGACACCCTCCATATGGATCTCTGTTCTTCCTGATAACACCCTCCATATGGATCTCTGTTCTTCCTGATAACACCCTCCATATGGATCTCTGTTCTTCCTGATAACACCCTCCATATGGATCTCTGTTCTTCCTGATAACACCCTCAATATAGATCTATGTCCTTCCTGATAACACCCTCAATATAGATCTCTGTTCTTCCTGATAACACCCTCCATATGGATCTCTGTTCTTCCTGATAACACCCTCCATATGGATCTCTGTTCTTCCTGATGACACCCTCCATATGGATCTCTGTTCTTCCTGATAACACCCTCCATATAGATCTCTGTTCTTCCTGATGACACCCTCCATATAGATCTCTGTTCTTCCTGATGACACCCTCCATATAGATCTCTGTTCTTCCTGATGACACCCTCCATATAGATCTCTGTTCTTCCTGATAACACCCTCTATAGATATCTGTTCTTCCTGATAACACCCTCCATATGGATCTCTGTTCTTCCTGATAACACCCTCCATATGGAGCTGTTCTTCCTGATAACACCCTCCATATGGAGCTGTTCTTCCTGATGACACCCTCAATATGGATCTCTGTTCTTCCTGATAACACCCTCCATATGGATCTCTGTTCTTCCTGATAACACCCTCCATATGATCTCTGTTCTTCCTGATAACACCTTCTATAGATATCTGTTCTTCCTGATAACACCCTCCATATGGATCTCTGTTCTTCCTGATAACACCCTCCATATGGATCTCTGTTCTTCCTGATAACACCCTCCATATGGATCTCTGTTCTTCCTGATAACACCCTCCATATGGATCTCTGTTCTTCCTGATAACACCCTCAAAATGGATCTCTGTTCTTCCTGATAACACCCTCAATATGGATCTCTGTTCTTCCTGATAACACCCTCCATATGGAGCTGTTCTTCCTGATAACACCCTCCATATGGAGCTGTTCTTCCTGATAACACCCTCAATATGGATCTCTGTTCTTCCTGATAACACCCTCCATATGGAGCTGTTCTTCCTGATGACACCCTCCATATAGATCTCTGTTCTTCCTGATAACACCCTCCATATGGATCTCTGTTCTTCCTGATAACACCCTCCATATGGATCTCTGTTCTTCCTGATAACACCCTCCATATGGATCTCTGTTCTTCCTGATGACACCCTCAATATAGATCTCTGTTCTTCCTGATGACACCCTCCATATGGATATCTGTTCTTCCTGATGACACCCTCAATATAGATCTCTGTTCTTCCTGATAACACCCTCAATATGGATCTCTGTTCTTCCTGATGACCCCCTCCATATAGATCTCTGTTCTTCCTGATAACACCCTCCATATGGATCTCTGTTCTTCCTGATAACACCCTCCATATGGAGCTGTTCTTCCTGATAACACCCTCCATATGGATCTATGTTCTTCCTGATAACACCCTCCATATGGATCTATGTTCTTCCTGATAACACCCTCAATATGGATCTCTGTTCTTCCTGATAACACCCTCCATATGGATCTATGTTCTTCCTGATAACACCCTCAATATGGATCTATGTTCTTCCTGATAACACCCTCCATATAGATCTCTGTTCTTCCTGATAACACCCTCCATATGGATCTCTGTTCTTCCTGATAACACCCTCCATATGGAGCTGTTCTTCCTGATAACACCCTCCATATGGATCTATGTTCTTCCTGATAACACCCTCCATATGGATCTCTGTTCTTCCTGATAACACCCTCCATATGGAGCTGTTCTTCCTGATGACACCCTCCATATGGATCTATGTTCTTCCTGATAACACCCTCCATATAGATCTCTGTTCTTCCTGATAACACCCTCCATATGGATCTCTGTTCTTCCTGATGACACCCTCCATATGGATCTCTGTTCTTCCTGATGACACCCTCAATATGGATCTCTGTTCTTCCTGATAACACCCTCCATATGGATCTCTGTTCTTCCTGATAACACCCTCCATATGGATCTCTGTTCTTCCTGATAACACCCTCCATATGGATCTCTGTTCTTCCTGATGACACCCTCAATATAGATCTCTGTTCTTCCTGATAACACCCTCAATATGGATCTCTGTTCTTCCTGATGACCCCCTCCATATAGATCTCTGTTCTTCCTGATAACACCCTCCATATGGATCTCTGTTCTTCCTGATAACACCCTCCATATGGAGCTGTTCTTCCTGATAACACCCTCCATATGGATCTATGTTCTTCCTGATAACACCCTCAATATGGATCTCTGTTCTTCCTGATGACACCCTCCATATGGATCTCTGTTCTTCCTGATGACACCCTCCATATGGCTCTCTGTTCTTCCTGATAACACCCTCCATATAGATCTCTGTTCTTCCTGATAACACCCTCCATATGGATCTCTGTTCTTCCTGATAACACCCTCCATATGGAGCTGTTCTTCCTGATAACACCCTCCATATGGATCTATGTTCTTCCTGATAACACCCTCAATATGGATCTATGTTCTTCCTGATAACACCCTCAATATGGATCTCTGTTCTTCCTGATAACACCCTCCATATGGATCTATGTTATTCCTGATAACACCCTCAATATGGATCTATGTTCTTCCTGATAACACCCTCCATATAGATCTCTGTTCTTCCTGATAACACCCTCCATATGGATCTCTGTTCTTCCTGATAACACCCTCCATATGGATCTCTGTTCTTCCTGATAACACCCTCCATATGGATCTCTGTTCTTCCTGATGACACCCTCCATATGGCTCTCTGTTCTTCCTGATAACACCCTCCATATAGATCTCTGTTCTTCCTGATAACACCCTCAATATGGATCTCTGTTCTTCCTGATAACACCCTCCATATAGATCTCTGTTCTTCCTGATAACACCCTCCATATGGATCTCTGTTCTTCCTGATAACACCCTCCATATGGATCTCTGTTCTTCCTGATAACACCCTCCATATGGATCTCTGTTCTTCCTGATGACACCCTCCATATGGATCTCTGTTCTTCCTGATGACACCCTCAATATGGATCTATGTTCTTCCTGATGACACCCTCCATATTGATCTCTGTTCTTCCTGATGACACCCTCCATATGGATCTCTGTTCTTCCTGATGACACCCTCCATATGGATCTATGTTCTTCCTGATAACACCCTCCATATGGATCTCTGTTCTTCCTGATAACACCTCCATATGGATCTCTGTTCTTCCTGATAACACCCTCCATATGGATCTGTTCTTCCTGATGACACCCTCCATATGGATCTATGTTCTTCCTGATAACACCCTCCATATGGATCTCTGTTCTTCCTGATAACACCCTCCATATGGATCTCTGTTCTTCCTGATAACACCCTCAATATGGATCTCTGTTCTTCCTGATAACACCCTCCATATGGATCTATGTTCTTCCTGATAACACCCTCCATATGGATCTATGTTCTTCCTGATAACACCCTCCATATGGATCTCTGTTCTTCCTGATAACACCCTCCATATGGATCTCTGTTCATCCTGATAACACCCTCAATATGGATCTCTGTCCTTCCTGATAACACCCTCCATATGGATCTCTGTTCTTCCTGATAACACCCTCCATATGGATCTCTGTTCTTCCTGATGACACCCTCCATATAGATCTCTGTTCTTCCTGATGACACCCTCCATATAGATCTCTGTTCTTCCTGATGACACCCTCCATATGGAGCTGTTCTTCCTGATAACACCCTCCATATAGATCTCTGTTCTTCCTGATGACCCTCCATATGGCTCTCTGTTCTTCCTGATAACACCCTCCATATGGATCTCTGTTCTTCCTGATGACACCCTCCATATGGATCTCTGTTCTTCCTGATGACACCCTCAATATGGATCTATGTTCTTCCTGATGACACCCTCCATATTGATCTCTGTTCTTCCTGATGACACCCTCCATATGGATCTCTGTTCTTCCTGATGACACCCTCCATATGGATCTATGTTCTTCCTGATAACACCCTCCATATGGATCTCTGTTCTTCCTGATAACACCCTCCATATGGATCTCTGTTCTTCCTGATAACACCCTCCATATGGATCTGTTCTTCCTGATGACACCCTCCATATGGATCTATGTTCTTCCTGATAACACCCTCCATATGGATCTCTGTTCTTCCTGATAACACCCTCCATATGGATCTCTGTTCTTCCTGATAACACCCTCCATATGGCTCTCTGTTCTTCCTGATAACACCCTCCATATGGATCTCTGTTCTTCCTGATGACACCCTCCATATGGATCTCTGTTCTTCCTGATGACACCCTCAATATGGATCTATGTTCTTCCTGATGACACCCTCCATATTGATCTCTGTTCTTCCTGATGACACCCTCCATATGGATCTCTGTTCTTCCTGATAACACCCTCAATATGGATCTATGTTCTTCCTGATAACACCCTCCATATAGATCTCTGTTCTTCCTGATAACACCCTCAATATGGATCTCTGTTCTTCCTGATAACACCCTCCATATGGAGCTGTTCTTCCTGATAACACCCTCCATATGGAGCTGTTCTTCCTGATAACACCCTCAATATGGATCTCTGTTCTTCCTGATAACACCCTCCATATGGAGCTGTTCTTCCTGATGACACCCTCCATATAGATCTGTTCTTCCTGATAACACCCTCCATATGGATCTCTGTTCTTCCTGATAACACCCTCCATATGGATCTCTGTTCTTCCTGATAACACCCTCCATATGGATCTCTGTTCTTCCTGATGACACCCTCAATATAGATCTCTGTTCTTCCTGATGACACCCTCCATATGGATATCTGTTCTTCCTGATGACACCCTCAATATAGATCTCTGTGCTTCCTGATAACACCCTCAATATGGATCTCTGTTCTTCCTGATGACACCCTCCATATAGATCTCTGTTCTTCCTGATAACACCCTCAATATGGATCTCTGTTCTTCCTGATGACACCCTCAATATAGATCTCTGTTCTTCCTGATAACACCCTCAATATGGATCTCTGTTCTTCCTGATGACACCCTCAATATAGATCTCTGTTCTTCCTGATGACACCCTCCATATGGATCTCTGTTCTTCCTGATAACACCCTCCATATGGATCTCTGTTCTTCCTGATAACACCCTCCATATGGATCTCTGTTCTTCCTGATAACACCCTCTATAGATATCTGTTCTTCCTGATAACACCCTCCATATGGATCTCTGTTCTTCCTGATAACACCCTCCATATGGAGCTGTTCTTCCTGATAACACCCTCCATATGGAGCTGTTCTTCCTGATGACACCCTCAATATGGATCTCTGTTCTTCCTGATAACACCCTCCATATGGATCTCTGTTCTTCCTGATAACACCCTCCATATAGATCTCTGTTCTTCCTGATAACACCCTCTATAGATATCTGTTCTTCCTGATAACACCCTCCATATGGATCTCTGTTCTTCCTGATAACACCCTCCATATGGATCTCTGTTCTTCCTGATAACACCCTCCATATGGATCTCTGTTCTTCCTGATAACACCCTCCATATGGATCTCTGTTCTTCCTGATAACACCCTCAATATGGATCTCTGTTCTTCCTGATAACACCCTCCATATAGATCTCTGTTCTTCCTGATAACAGCCTCAATATGGATCTCTGTTCTTCCTGATAACACCCTCCATATGGAGCTGTTCTTCCTGATAACACCCTCCATATGGAGCTGTTCTTCCTGATAACACCCTCAATATGGATCTCTGTTCTTCCTGATAACACCCTCCATATGGAGCTGTTCTTCCTGATGACACCCTCCATATAGATCTCTGTTCTTCCTGATAACACCCTCCATATGGATCTCTGTTCTTCCTGATAACACCCTCCATATGGATCTCTGTTCTTCCTGATAACACCCTCCATATGGATCTCTGTTCTTCCTGATGACACCCTCAATATAGATCTCTGTTCTTCCTGATGACACCCTCCATATGGATATCTGTTCTTCCTGATGACACCCTCAATATAGATCTCTGTTCTTCCTGATGACACCCTCCATATAGATCTCTGTTCTTCCTGATAACACCCTCAATATGGATCTCTGTTCTTCCTGATGACACCCTCAATATAGATCTCTGTTCTTCCTGATAACACCCTCAATATGGATCTCTGTTCTTCCTGATGACACCCTCAATATAGATCTCTGTTCTTCCTGATGACACCCTCCATATGGATCTCTGTTCTTCCTGATAACACCCTCCATATGGATCTCTGTTCTTCCTGATAACACCCTCCATATGGATCTCTGTTCTTCCTGATAACACCCTCCATATGGATCTCTGTTCTTCCTGATAACACCCTCCATATGGATCTCTGTTCTTCCTGATAACACCCTCCATATGGATCTCTGTTCTTCCTGATAACACCCTCCATATGGATCTCTCTTCTTCCTGATAACACCCTCCATATGGATCTCTGTTCTTCCTGATGACACCCTCCATATAGATCTCTGTTCTTCCTGATAACACCCTCAATATGGATATCTGTTCTTCCTGATGACACCCTCAATATGGATCTCTGTTCTTCCTGATAACACCCTCCATATGGACCTCTGTTCTTCCTGTGTACAGGATGACACCCTCCATATACAGTTGAAGTCGGAAGTTTACATACACCTTAGCAGAGCTGGTGTAACTGAGTCAGGTTTGTCGGCCTCCTTGCTCGCACATGCTTTTTCAGTTCTGCCCACAAATGTTCTATAGGATTGAGGTCAGGGCTTTGTGATGGCCACTCCATTACCTTGACTTTGTTGTCCTTAAGCCATTTTGCCACAACTTTGGAAGTATGCTTGGGGTCATTGTCCATTTGGAAGACCCATTTGCGACCAAGCTTTAACTTCCTGACTGATGTCTTGAGATGTTGCTTCAATATATCCACATAATTTTCCTTCCTCATGATGCAATCTATTTTGTGAAGTGCACCAGTCCCTCCTGCAGCAATGCACCCACACAGCATGATGCTGCCACCCCCGTGCTTCACGGTTGGGATGGTGTTCTTCGGCTTGCAAGCATCCCCTTTTTCCTCCAAACATAACGATGGTCATTATGGCCAAACAGTTATATTTTTGTTTCATCAGACCAGAGTACATTTCTCCAAAAAGTACGATCATTGTCCCCATGTGCAGTTGCAAACCGTAATCTGGTTTTTTTATGGCGGTTTTGGAGCAGTTGCTTCTTCCTTGCTGAGCGGCCTTTCAGGTTATGTCGATATAGGACTTGTTTTACTGTGGATATAGATACTTTTGTACCTGTTTCCTCCAGCATCTTCACAAGGTCCTTTGCTGTTGTTCTGGGATTGATTTGCACTTTTCGCACCAAAGTACGTTCATCTCTAGGAGACAGAAAGCGTCTCCTTCCTGAGCGGTATGACGGCTGCGTGGTCCCATGGTGTTTATACTTGCGTACTATTGTTTGTACAGATGAACATGGTACCTTCAGGTGTTTGGAAATGGCTCCCAATGATGAACCAGACTTGTGGAGGTCTACAATTTTGTTTCTGAGGTCTTGGCTGATTTATTTTGATTTTCCCATGATGTCAAGCAAAGAGGCACTGAGTTTGAAGGTAGGCCTTGAAATACATCCACTGGTACACCTCCAATTGACTCAAATGATGTCAATTAGCCTATCAGAAGCTTCTAAAGCCATGACATCATTTTCTGGAATTTTCCAAGCTGTTCAAAGGCACAGTGAACTTCGTGAATGTAAACTTCTGACCCACTGGAATTGTGATACAGTGAATTATAAGTGAAATAATCTGTCTGTAAACAATTGTTGGAAAAATTACTTGTGTCATGCACAAAGTAGATGTCTTAACCGACTTGCCAAAACTATAGTTTGTTAACAAGACATTTGTGGAGTGGTTGAAAAACAAGTTTTAACGACTCCATCCTAAGTGTATGTAAACATCCGACTTCAACTGTATCTGATTCTGTCTGGACCAAAATAGCATAACATGTTGCCACCGTAGCATTTTATTTATTGATGCTAGCAAGCATTTGGCCTCCCTTGATGATTTTTTTTATATTACAATTAGCCAATCAGTGTTGAGCTGAGCTCAACTGTGGGTTGTCCTGGCGCAGCAAAACGCCGCACAAGGGAGGCCAGGTTGGATTTGGCTTCAAACCAATCAAATCACTTCCTAGGCAAAATGTCATTTTCAGAAAAAACGTGTCTTTTTCTGGTCTGCTTGTGTTGATGTCCTGCAGTAGCTAGTGTAGTGTATGAAGAATTATGACTTTGCTAATGTTTTCAAAGTGGAACCTGAGAGGATGTTTATTCAGTTTTAGGAGGAGCAGTTTTAGAGGGACACCCCATAGAACAGAGGAAGTCTGTTGGGTGGAGACAGGTGATTGGTCAGTATGGGAAACCACTCATATCCTGGTAAAGATTATAAATACTTGGTTTGAGACAAAGAAGATCAGAACAGACATATTATTTTGGGACACTGTTCTCCAGATGCTGCAGACGTCTGTAAACTTATGCTGAAAGCTTGTGATATAAATAAATAAAACTTATAATCAAAGTACAGTATAAGCGGACTCCTTGGTTTCACAGCATAATTAGCAGCGTTTACTCGACACAACAAAATGGCGACGAGTGATTGGGGCGATCTGCGTCTCTCCAGTGTTGCATTCATGAGCAGCGAAGTGACTCCCGCTCAAGACGCCGGCTCATAAGGTGAGATTTCTCACGGTCTTGTGTGCGGTTTGGTTCGTTTGGTTATGGGTGTGTGCGCTGGGTTGATGTACCGTGTAAAGGACTTGTGTGTGCTGATGTTGCTGTTATTGCTGTGGAATAGGGGTCTGTTCTAACAATTCTAAATTTGTTTGCGCTGGTAAACAGCGCAAAAAGGGGGGAGTGTCTATAGGGATATTTTGCTTGAATAAAAGTTCAAGAAGAATAGATTGAAAGGAATAAGGCCAAGGTATATGTGTACAACTTAGAACCGTTGCGGATCTATGGTAGCCCTCTTAATGAGGCGATCATTATGATGGGCCAAAAAATCCTAAAACACGTTAGGTGAAGTTAGGTAAGTCCAGGGGGCTTGAGGCTGTGGTATATATTTGATTGTATGTTACCTCTCAGCATGTGGTTGACAAATCATTTGTTTGATGTAACCGCTCATTGGATTTCCGGCGGACCTCGTGGTAGCAAAAATTTAGAAACAAAGGAATTTTACAACGCGGTGGAGGTAAAAATGCTACATGCTACGTGATAAATGCTTCATGCTACATGCTAAATGATACATGCTACATGCTAAATGATGCGTGCTGCGGGCTGCATCTTTACCTTGGAGGTCCATTGGAATGGATCGAGTCTCCAGAACTGTGTTTAGGATAGTGTGGGATTTGTGTCCTATGGTTTTTGAGCTCTGTTAAGTGTTATTGTTTGTCTATGAGGGGTAAAAGAGAGGAGGTATAGCGGGACTGTTAACTTTCTGTTGTCTGGCGTGGAGAGAGCTGGGAGAGAGCTCCTTCCACTGTGAAATCGTAGTGATGAATGTACTGCGCATGCGCGTGATTTTATGACTAGAGTGACGTAGGGGTAAATATGCCACTCCTCTGCTACACTCCTCTGCGGGGAGATACAGACGATTACTTTATCCTATCCCAGGTATTCCTTAAAGAGGTGGGGTTTCAAATGTCTCCGGAAGGTGGTGAGGTGACTCCGCTGTCCTGGCGTCGTGAGGGAGCTTGTTCCACCATTGGGGTGCCAGAGCAGCGAACAGTTTTGACTGGGCTGAGCGGGAACTATGCTTCCGCAGAGGTAGGGGAGCCAGCAGGCCAGAGGTGGATGAACGCAGTGCCCTCGTTTGGGTGTAGGGACTGATCAGAGCCTGAAGGTACGGAGGTGCCGTTCCCCTCACAGCTCCGTAGGCAAGCACCATGGTCTTGTAGCAGATGCGAGCTTCAACTGGAAGCCAGTGGAGTGTGCGAAGGAGCGGGGTGACGTGAGAGAACTTGGGAAGGTTGAACACCAGACGGGCTGCGGCATTCTGGATGAGTTGTAGGGGTTTAATGGCACAGGCAGGGAGCCCAGCCAACAGCGAGTTGCAGTAATCCAGACGGGAGATGACAAGTGCCTGGATTAGGACCTGTGCCGCTTCCTGTGTAAGGCAGGGTCGTACTCTCCGAATGTTGTAGAGCATGAACCTACAGGATCGGGTCACCGCCTTGATGTTAGCGGAGAACGACAGGGTGTTGTCCAGGGTCACGCCAAGGGTCTTCGCACTCTGGGAGGAGGACACAACGGAGTTGTCAACCGTGATGGCGAGATCATGGAACGGGCAGTCCTTCCCCGGGAGGAAGAGCAGCTCCGTCTTGCCGAGGTTCAGCTTGAGGTGGTGATCCGTCATCCATACTGATATGTCTGCCAGACAAGATATGTTGTGTGCCTAGCATATTTGATGTTATGACAATTTGACAAGGACTTGGCAAAAGACTGATCAATTGATGAAAATAAGAATTGCATTTTGGAGTTTTTGTGCATGAGTGTGTTTGATTAGAGTTGTGTTGGGAATCGAGTACTGACATTATTCTGTAAAATTGAGGTCATTGGGTGCTTATTAAGCAATTGGTTTATGAGTACTGTAGTGTTGCTGGATTATAGGTCTTTTCTTTTTTGGATTGCTCTGAAGTTGTCTACTTTCCTGTACTTTTCCTGATCGGAGGTGGTAAAATAGCCACTAATTAATAAATTGGTAAAATAAAAATAAAAATATTTTTGATTATTCCTAAATGTATTGATTAATTGTTTAATTTAAAAAAAAAAAAAAAAAAATATTGTTTGATTATTCATAATTTTATTGATTAATTGTTTAATTGTTTAGAAGAAGAAAAAATGACACCCTCAAACTTTTTTTAGTTTCTATTAATAATTAAAGGGAGGAAACTATAAGCTATATAGTCTAAAATAATAAAATAATTCACAATAAAGGAATATAATACAGTTGTTACAATGGGGAAAAAGGACATCAAGACTATGAAGGTAATTACACCTGTTGATATAGTACAAAATAGTAATCCTCTAGTTAATGGTATTGCAAGGTTATCTGGAAAATGGAACAAACGTTGGCCTGACATTGAACAACCATGGCCAGTGGAAGGGACTCTTAACCCTGACGTCATCAACATAATGAAAGTGCTTCTGTCAATTCATAAAGCAGATCAAAAGAAAGGAAAAAAAAGGGAACAACGTAAAGAAAAGAGACAAAGAGAGCTGGGTGTTCTTAAGCTGTTTGAAAATGAAGGACAAAAACTGATAAAAGATGCCAGCGATAAAAGAAACAAAGGTATAGAGAAAATTGTAAATGCAGTGAAGGCGACAGAAAAACTAATGACAGAAGTCAGTACACCTTTCTCACAGTAGTGGGGGTGGTGACGTTCCTCACACATGGAGAGATAATTATGGAGAAGAAGTGTTGTTATCAGGACCAGAAGTAGAAGCTGTTGCACCTAGTCAAAGGAAGTATATTTTGTACAACGATATGAAGTGGAAGAGGGTTATGAGTGATTGCTTACTTATTTTGCGTAATGTTACATGGAAAGATCAGGGAGAATATATGTGTACTTATTTAGTGCAAGCATTAAAGTTTGTTCCGGCTAAGAATTATTGGTTAAAAGGCTATGTAACTCGTAAGGTGATGCTTCCACAGTCACCAAAGGAGTTCAGGAGAAGTATATTACAGTAGCCACTCCAACAGTAAATACTACATAGAGGATATCTGTAAATTTCCCACTGGAAATAGTTAAGAGTGTTAATACATCAACTAAAGCAACTATTTTAATAGCAAGGGGACATAGATAAATCTGATTCTGAAAGAGAGGAATTTCATAGTCTGGAAGCCTACCATTGGAGGATAAGTCTAGGAGAGAAGTGGGGACTGGGACTTTTTCCATGGTATGGTGTAACATTTTTGGCAGATCATATTGATAATATTACCTATACTTTGCAGGGTTTTGCAAATGAAACGATAAGAGGGTTTAACCTTCTGTCGAATACTCAAAGAAGTCACAGACTGACGCTGTTGAAACATGACATGGCTCTTGACTATATTCTAGCAAAACAGGGTGGCTTATGTTTGGCTATGAATTTGACGGGGGATGATTGTTATACTTTGATCCCAGATAGTTCCGATAATATCACTAGTGTTATAGATGCATTGAAGAATATAAGGGATGCATTTGGTAGATCTGAAGGAGCTGGATGGTCAGCGAAGACTTGGTTGCAAGATCAGTTAGGCCCAGTGGGAGCAGTGATGGTTCAGATTTTAGTAGCAGCTCTGATAGCACTGTGTGTGATGTTTTGCTTTTGTACTTTGTTACTGACCTTTGCGAAGGCTATGATATTGAGATGGGTTGGAGTTGTGATGCCTGGAGACAACACTCAGATGCCGTTGTTGACTGTTACTGATCTGGATGAAGATGGACAAGTGGGACTGGATGGAGTATTGATGGATAAATATCCATTTTGATTATCTCATCATTTTTCAATTGTTTTTCAATATTAGTGTGATTTTAGTATTTTGTTATGAATCAAAGGGGGGAAATAGAATGTGATTCATTTTATATATAATGTTTTATATTCTTAGTTGATATTGATGTTTTAATTTGAATGTGTTGTTTTGCAAAATATACTGTTTGGTCTTCCAGAAGCATATGGGGGAATATGTAGAGACTCAAATGCTCAAACAAGGACAATATGAAAGGACAATATGAAGGGACTGGAGGAGATGGAACAAGGAAGGTGTGGAAATGTTCCGATTCCATCATCAAAGATGCATTGGAAGTCGACACTGCTGAGGAGATGAAGTGTAGTGGACTACATTCCAGTGTCTGCAATGATATATAGACATATTTGCATGTGTAATACATAATTTGTGTCATATTCTTTCTGTACTAATTTTTGTAGAATGATATTTGCTGTTATTGGATACATGTGGGGATCTCAGATGTTTTTGTTTATTTCGTGAATGCTTAGGGACATGGGGTCTAGGCAGGGATAGAGAGAATCCACAGTAGGGTCCGATGGGTCGACCAGCCTGAGTGTGGACATTTTGGATAGTATTTTGTTTGCTGAGGCTTTCATGTGTATTTAGTTGCATCATAGTTTCAAATGCATTGATAAAGATTTATGAATTGATCTGGAGTACTTAGGTGGTTGCCTGGGGCAGAGGGGCCGTGAGAGAATTTTACTGTCTTGATTGATTGATGGATGGATATTTGGAAAGAAGGCTGCCAGACAGGTTTTTCGCTCTCACACTCCATAAAGATTTGTTCATATTTCATAGAAATATATTCACACTCCATAGAAAAATGTGTTTTTGGTTTATTGTTAAAGATACTCAATAAGATAAATTGTTACTTGTCATAATCCTATTCTGTTTGTTTTCTAGACTTAATTTGTCTCGAAGGGGGGAAATATGTAGTGTATGAAGAATTATGACTTTGCTAATGTTTTCAAAGTGGAACCTGAGAGGATGTTTATTCAGTTTTAGGAGGAGCAGTTTTAGAGGGACACCCCATAGAACAGAGGAAGTCTGTTGGGTGGAGACAGGTGATTGGTCAGTATGGGAAACCACTCATATCCTGGTAAAGATTATAAATACTTGGTTTGAGACAAAGAAGATCAGAACAGACATATTCTTTTGGGACACTGTTCTCCAGATGCTGCAGATGTCTGTAAACTTATGCTGAAAGCTTGTGATATAAATAAAACTTATAATCAAAGTACAGTATAAGCGGACTCCTTGGTTTCACAGCATAATTAGCAGCGTTTACTCGACACAACACTAGCTTGATAAATGAGGCCCTTTCCTAAGCCATGGATGGAGATGGGGATTTGGACTTGTGGTTTTGACTTAGTTCTTTGTACAGGCCAATGATTATCACTGCGATTCAGATCTAACCATAAAGTAATATATTGTGCCACCGGCCTGAGATAGGCTTGGGCGGTATCCAGATTGTCATACCTTCATACCGACCTTGTGCCATCCCGGCACTAAACACAAGGGTAGCTGTTTTCAAACCCCACTGATACTCTGTAATCTGAAGGTTGGCAATGCTAACAAGTGCATGTAAAATTACATAGAGAATGCTAACTATATGCTAACGAGCCCCTTTGCAAACATTCTGTACAGTTCCTGACCTAAACTATACAAGTAACTAAAAAATGCTACTCACAGTTTGCTGCAAGCACAAAACAAATATTAGCCAGCAAGGCTCTTGATCCAGGAGGGGATTCTCTGCTGTTACCAAGCAATTGCTTGATTTTGGAAGACGCTAACCACTTCGCTAGAAGCTAACTATCTACTAAATTAGCAAACCAAATGCACATCTGCAGAACATTTAGCACATTTTAGCTGGCAAACATTTACTTGTGAATTCCATACTGTATTAGATGGTCTGCTGCCCAACAGTGAGTGACTCACAGGGCTCCGGTCTCGTCATTGTATGCTTGTAAGCATAAGCCATAAGCTTCATAATAATGTGACAGGTGAAATGAAGAACGCAATGTTCTTTATCTCCTAACACATTGCACAAGTTGACTGCAGGTATTTACTTAAAAAGTAGAAAAAAAATTCTAATTTATAAAAAAAAAAATTCTAATAAATAGTTTCAACGGTACTGACATTATTGAAAAACCATCCCGTGGCTTTTTCCAAATACCCCGGTGTACGATACTAACTAAGTTCAATATGTATCCTAGATGTAGCCAGGACAGCGGAGTCACTCACCACCTTCCGGAGACATTTGAAACCCCACCTCTTTAAGGAATACCTGGGATAGGATAAAGTAATCCTTCTACTCCTACTCCCCCTGGAATAGCAGAGGCAGCGCTACTGTTGTCTTTGTGCTGACCTGTGGTAACTCCGTGGTTCTAAATCAGTAGCTGTTTAGTAAACTGTCAAAACATTGACATGCTTTCATAGTGCCCTCAAAACTCATCACTAAGCTAAGGACCCTGGGACTAAACACCTTCTGCAACTGGATCCTGGACTTCCTGACGGGCCACCCCCAGGTAATAAGGGTAGGTAACAACACATCTGCCACGCTGATCCTCAACACGGGGGCCCCTCAGGGGTGCGTGCTCAGTCCCCTCCTGTACTCCCTATTCACCCATGACTGCATGGCCAGGCACGACTCCAACACCATCATTAAGTTTGCCGACGACACAACAGTGGTAGACCTGATCACCGACAACGATGAGACAGCCTATAGGGAGGAGGTCCGAGACCTGGCCGTGTGGTGCCAGGATAACAACCTCTCCTTCAACGTGATCAAGACAAAGGAGATGATTGTGGACTACAGGGGGGAAAAAAGGACTGAGCACGCCCCCATTCTCATCGTTGGGGCTGTAGTGGAACAGGTTGAGAGCTTCAAGTTCCTTGGTGTCCACATCACCAACAAACTATCATGGTCCAAACACACCAAGACAGTCGTGAAGAGGGCACGACAAAGCCTATTCCCCCTCAGGAGACTGAAAAGATTTGGCACATATCCCCAGAGCCTCAAAAAGTTATACAGCTGCACCATCGAGAGCATCCTGTCTGGTTGCTTCACCGCCTGGTATGGCAACTGCTTGGCCTCCGACCGCAAGGCACTACAGAGGGTAGCGTACGGCCCAGTACATCACTGGGGCCAAGCTTCCTGGAAACAGCTGGATGTGCTAAACTGTATTTTCATCATCAAATCATCACATGAGGTCTTTGACTTTTCATGTAGTTATTTTTATCTACTTATTTAGACATTCCCAAATAAACAAAAAGTGACAACGTAAACACAAACATGTTTATAAAGACACGACACATCATGACGCACATTCTCCTTGTCCCAAGAAATAAAACCTTACAAAAAAACAAAAGACAACCAAAAAACCCCTCCAAAATTAAGCTTCTTTTTCATTCAAAAACACGTTATCCACCTCTGCCACTTTAAAAGTATTTGCTGTGAAATAATTTACACGAGTGAGTGGTTCTGACAGACTAGAGCGTCTTCATATTGAGAGTCTGTAGATAGCAGGTTACAGCTGAAGCATTACTGTTGACTAGAACCCTATGGGTGCCCCATGGGACCTGGTCAAAAGTAGTGCACTATATAGGGAATAGGGTGCCATTTGGAACGCATCCAGGGATGTTATTTCAGCACAGAGGTTGGGGCTCGTCCAGCAGGAGTGATGAGTGTTCGAGGTCAGGTCCTGTGCTTCCTCTCCTCTCCTCTCCTCTCCTCTCCTCTCCTCTCCTCTCCTCTCTCAGTCCTAGTTGTCTTAAGACAGTTCAGAGTACTCAAATCCAGATGTATTTTTTTTTTAAGACACACAAAGAAATGACGACAAAACCAAAAACATGTTGCAGTACTGTGGTTGTTTTCTTAAATAGATATACAAAAACAAGAAGGCCTGGGGGGAGGGGACTACGGTCTGTCTCCTGTCGCCATCGCCATGGTAACCATTACAGGTGGTAGTAGTAGTAGTAGTAGTACTGGTGTGTTCCGTCTGTTGCTATAGTTACAGAACAGTTAGAGAAACAGTCCGTTGCTACAATTACAGTCTGTTGCTATAGTTACAGAACATTTACAGTAACAGTCTGTTGCTACGGTAACAGTTACAGTAACAGTCCGTTGCTGTAGTAACAGTTACAGTAACAGTCTCTTGCTACGGTAACAGTTACAGTAACAGTCCGTTGCTACGGTAACAGTTACAGTAACAGTAACAGTTACAGGTATTCAAACTCCAGTGCTTGGTGTAACGCCAGCAGGTCAGAGTGACTGGATATCCTCCAGAACGGCATGTTGTGCTGCGGGTGGGAGGGAGAGAGAGAGAGAGAGAGAGACACGCACAATGATTAGATACCTGTGGAGGGGCCAACACCCCCCCAGCACAACACATACAAGAACCAAGTCGTCATGCAAGCTACTGTGCGCTAGCCTTCATAGCCCTCTATGGGTTTGCCAAAGCACTGCAGTTAAAAGGCATGCAGCGTCCCCTATAGAACCACTGTAACCCAGGTTGAACCACTGACCTATAGAACCACTGTAACCCAGGTTGAACCACTGACCTATAGAACCACTGATCTATAGAACCACTGACCTATAGAACCACTGACCTATAGAACCACTGTAACCCAGGTTGAACCACTGACCTATAGAACCACTGACCTGTAGAACCACTGACCTATAGAACCACTGACCTATAGAACCACTGACCTATAGAACCACTGACCTGTAGAACCACTGACCTGTAGAACCACTGACCTGTAGAACCACTGACCTATAGAACCACTGACCTATAGAACCACTGACCTATAGAACCACTGACCTGTAGAACCACTGACCTATAGAACCACTGACCTATAGAACCACTGACCTATAGAACCACTGACCTATAGAACCACTGACCTATAGAACCACTGACCTAAAGAACCACTGACCTATAGAACCAATGACCTATAGAACCACTGACCTGTAGAACCACTGACCTATAGAACCACTGACCTATAGAACCACTAACCTATAGAACCACTGACCTATAGAACCACTGACCTGTAGAACCACTGACCTATAGAACCACTGACCTGTAGAACCACTGACCTGTAGAACCACTGACCTAAAGAACCACTGACCTAAAGAACCACTGACCTGTAGAACCACTGACCTGTAGAACCACTGACCTGTAGAACCACTGACCTATAGAACCACTGACCTGTAGAACCACTGACCTGTAGAACCACTGACCTGTAGAACCACTGACCTGTAGAACCACTGACCTGTAGAACCACTGACCTATAGAACCACTGACCTGTAGAACCACTGACCTGTAGAACCACTGACCTATAGAACCACTGACCTATAGAACCACTGACCTATAGAACCACTGACCTGTAGAACCACTGACCTGTAGAACCACTGACCCGTAGAACCACTGACCTGTAGAACCACTGACCTATAGAACCACTGACCTATAGAACCACTGACCTGTAGAACCACTGACCTGTAGAACCACTGACCTATAGAACCACTGACCTATAGAACCACTGACCTGTAGAACCACTGACCTGTAGAACCACTGACCCGTAGAACCACTGACCTGTAGAACCACTGACCTATAGAACCACTGACCTGTAGAACCACTGACCTATAGAACCACTGACCTGTAGAACCACTGACCTATATAGAACCACTGACCTAAAGAACCACTAACCTGTAGAACCACTGACCTGTAGAACCACTGACCTGTAGAACCACTGACCTATAGAACCACTGACCTGTAGAACCACTGACCTGTAGAACCACTGACCTGTAGAACCACTGACCTGTAGAACCACTGACCTGTAGAACCACTGACCTATAGAACCACTGACCTATAGAACCACTGACCTGTAGAACCACTGACCTATAGAACCACTGACCTATAGAACCACTGACCTATAGAACCACTAACATATAGAACCACTGACCTATAGAACCACTGACCTGTAGAACCACTGACCTATAGAACCACTGACCTGTAGAACCACTGACCTATAGAACCACTGACCTGTAGAACCACTAACATATAGAACCACTGACCTGTAGAACCACTGACCTATAGAACCACTGACCTAAAGAACCACTAACCTGTAGAACCACTGACCTGTAGAACCACTGACCTGTAGAACCACTGACCTATAGAACCACTGACCTGTAGAACCACTGACCTGTAGAACCACTGACCTATAGAACCACTGACCTATAGAACCACTGACCTGTAGAACCACTGACCTGTAGAACCACTGACCTATAGAACCACTGACCTATAGAACCACTGACCTGTAGAACCACTGACCTGTAGAACCACTGACCTGTAGAACCACTGACCTATAGAACCACTGACCTGTAGAACCACTGACCTATAGAACCACTGACCTATAGAACCACTGACCTGTAGAACCACTGACCTGTAGAACCACTGACCCGTAGAACCACTGACCTGTAGAACCACTGACCTATAGAACCACTGACCTGTAGAACCACTGACCTGTAGAACCACTGACCTATAGAACCACTAACCTATAGAACCACTAACCTATAGAACCACTGACCTATAGAACCACTGACCTGTAGAACCACTGACCTGTAGAACCACTAACCTATAGAACCACTGACCTATAGAACCACTGACCTAAAGAACCACTAACCTGTAGAACCACTGACCTATAGAACCACTGACCTATAGAACCACTGACCTATAGAACCACTGACCTGTAGAACCACTGACCTATAGAACCACTGACCTATAGAACCACTGACCTATAGAACCACTAACCTGTAGAACCACTGACCTATAGAACCACTGACCTATAGAACCACTGACCTATAGAACCACTGACCTATAGAACCACTGACCTATAGAACCACTGACCTATAGAACCACTGACCTGTAGAACCACTAACCTATAGAACCACTGTAACCCAGGTTGAACTACTGACCTATAGAACCTCTAAACTATAGAACCACTGACCTATAGAACCACTGACCTGTAGAACCACTAACATATAGAACCACTGACCTATAGAACCACTGACCTATAGAACCACTGACCTGTAGAACCACTGACCTATAGAACCACTGACCTATAGAACCACTAACCTATAAAACCAATAACCTATAGAACTACTGACCTATAGAACCACTAACCTGTAGAACCACTGACTTATAGAACCACTGACCTATAGAACCACTGACCTGTAGAACCACTGACCTGTAGAACCACTGACCTATAGAACCACTAAACTATAGAACCACTGACCTGTAGAACCACTAACCTATAGAACCACTGTAACCCAGGTTGAACCACTGACCTATAGAACCACTAAACTATAGAACCACTGACCTATAGAACCACTGACCTGTAGAACCACTAACATATAGAACCACTGACCTATAGAACCACTGACCTATAGAACCACTGACCTGTAGAACCACTGACCTATAGAACCACTGACCTATAGAACCACTGACCTATAGAACCACTAACCTATAGAACTACTGACCTATAGAACCACTAACCTGTAGAACCACTGACCTATAGAACCACTGACCTGTAGAACCACTGACCTATAGAACCACTGACCTATAGAACCACTGACCTGTAGAACCACTGACCTGTAGAACCACTGACCTGTAGAACCACTGACCTATAGAACCACTGACCTATAGAACCACTGACCTATAGAACCACTGACCTATAGAACCACTGACCTATAGAACCACTAACCTATAGAACCACTAACCTATAGAACCACTGACCTGTAGAACCACTGACCTAAAGAACCACTGACCTAAAGAACCACTGACCTGTAGAACCACTGACCTGTAGAACCACTGACCTGTAGAACCACTGACCTGTAGAACCACTGACCTATAGAACCACTGACCTATAGAACCACTGACCTGTAGAACCACTGACCTGTAGAACCACTGACCCGTAGAACCACTGACCCGTAGAACCACTGACCTATAGAACCACTGACCTGTAGAACCACTTTCCTATAGAACCACTGACCTATAGAACCACTGACCTATAGAACCACTGACCTATAGAACCACTGACCTGTAGAACCACTGACCTGTAGAACCACTGACCTGTAGAACCACTGACCTGTAGAACCACTGACCTATAGAACCACTGACCTAAAGAACCACTAACCTGTAGAACCACTGACCTATAGAACCACTGACCTGTAGAACCACTGACCTGTAGAACCACTGACCTATAGAACCACTGACCTGTAGAACCACTGACCTGTAGAACCACTGACCTATAGAACCACTAAACTATAGAACCACTGACCTGTAGAACCACTGACTTATAGAACCACTGACCTATAGAACCACTGACCTATAGAACCACTGACCTGTAGAACCACTGACCTGTAGAACCACTGACCTATAGAACCACTGACCTATAGAACCACTGACCTGTAGAACCACTGACCTGTAGAACCACTGACCTATAGAACCACTGACCTATAGAACCACTGACCTGTAGAACCACTGACCCATAGAACCACTGACCCATAGAACCACTGACCCGTAGAACCACTGACCTATAGAACCACTGACCTGTAGAACCACTGACCTGTAGAACCACTGACCAATAGAACCACTGACCTATAGAACCACTGACCTGTAGAACCACTGACCTGTAGAACCACTGACCTATAGAACCACTGACCTATAGAACCACTGACCTGTAGAACCACTGACCCGTAGAACCACTGACCCGTAGAACCACTGACCCGTAGAACCACTGACCTATAGAACCACTGACCTGTAGAACCACTGACCTATAGAACCACTGACCTATAGAACCACTGACCTATAGAACCACTAACATATAGAACCACTGACCTGTAGAACCACTGACCTATAGAACCACTGACCTGTAGAACCACTGACCTATAGAACCACTGACCTGTAGAACCACTGACCTGTAGAACCACTGACCTATAGAACCACTAAACTATAGAACCACTGACCTGTAGAACCACTAACCTATAGAACCACTGTAACCCAGGTTGAACCACTGACCTATAGAACCACTAAACTATAGAACCACTGACCTATAGAACCACTGACCTGTAGAACCACTAACATATAGAACCACTGACCTATAGAACCACTGACCTATAGAACCACTGACCTGTAGAACCACTGACCTATAGAACCACTGACCTATAGAACCACTGACCTATAGAACCACTAACCTATAGAACTACTGACCTATAGAACCACTAACCTGTAGAACCACTGACTTATAGAACCACTGACCTATAGAACCACTGACCTGTAGAACCACTGACCTGTAGAACCACTGACCTATAGAACCACTAAACTATAGAACCACTGACCTATAGAACCATTGACCTATAGAACCACTGACCTATAGAACCACTGACCTATAGAACCACTGACCTATAGAACCACTGACCTGTAGAACCACTGACCTGTAGAACCACTGACCTATAGAACCACTAAACTATAGAACCACTGACCTGTAGAACCACTGACCTATAGAACCACTGACCTATAGAACCACTGACCTATAGAACCACTGACCTATAGAACCACTGACCTGTAGAACCACTGACCTATAGAACCACTGACCTATAGAACCACTGACCTGTAGAACCACTGACCTATAGAACCACTGTAACCCAGGTTGAACCAGTGACCTATAGAACCACTAAACTAAAGAACCACTGACCTATAGAACCACTGACCTGTAGAACCACTAACATATAGAACCACTGACCTGTAGAACCACTGACCTATAGAACCACTGACCTAAAGAACCACTAACCTGTAGAACCACTGACCTATAGAACCACTGACCTGTAGAACCACTGACCTATAGAACCACTGACCTATAGAACCACTGACCTGTAGAACCACTGACCTATAGAACCACTGTAACCCAGGTTGAACCACTGACCTATAGAACCACTAAACTATAGAACCACTGACCTATAGAACCACTGACCTGTAGAACCACTGACCTGTAGAACCACTGACCTATAGAACCACTGACCTATAGAACCACTGACCTGTAGAACCACTGACCTAAAGAACCACTGACCTAAAGAACCACTGACCTGTAGAACCACTGACCTGTAGAACCACTGACCTGTAGAACCACTGACCTGTAGAACCACTGACCTATAGAACCACTGACCTGTAGAACCACTGACCTATAGAACCACTAACATATAGAACCACTGACCTATAGAACCACTGACCTATAGAACCACTGACCTGTAGAACCACTGACCTATAGAACCACTGACCTGTAGAACCACTGACCTAAAGAACCACTGACCTAAAGAACCACTGACCCATAGAACCACTGACCCGTAGAACCACTGACCTATAGAACCACTGACCTGTAGAACCACTGACCTATAGAACCACTGACCTATAGAACCACTGACCTATAGAACCACTAACATATAGAACCACTGACCTATAGAACCACTGACCTATAGAACCACTGACCTGTAGAACCACTGACCTATAGAACCACTGACCTGTAGAACCACTGACCTGTAGAACCACTGACCTGTAGAACCACTGACCTATAGAACCACTGACCTAAAGAACCACTAACCCGTAGAACCACTGACCTATAGAACCACTGACCTATAGAACCACTGACCTATAGAACCACTGACCTATAGAACCACTAACATATAGAACCACTGACCTATAGAACCACTGACCTGTAGAACCACTGACCTATAGAACCACTGACCTGTAGAACCACTGACCTATAGAACCACTGACCTGTAGAACCACTGACCTGTAGAACCACTGACCTATAGAACCACTGACCTAAAGAACCACTAACCTGTAGAACCACTGACCTGTAGAACCACTGACCTGTAGAACCACTGACCTATAGAACCACTGACCTGTAGAACCACTGACCTGTAGAACCACTGACGTATAGAACCACTGACCTATAGAACCACTGACCTGTAGAACCACTGACCTGTAGAACCACTGACCTATAGAACCACTGACCTATAGAACCACTGACCTATAGAACCACTGACCTGTAGAACCACTGACCTATAGAACCACTGACCTATAGAACCACTGACCTATAGAACCACTGACCTATAGAACCACTAACATATAGAACCACTGACCTATAGAACCACTGACCTGTAGAACCACTGACCTATAGAACCACTGACCTGTAGAACCACTGACCTATAGAACCACTGACCTGTAGAACCACTAACATATAGAACCACTGACCTGTAGAACCACTGACCTATAGAACCACTGACCTAAAGAACCACTAACCTGTAGAACCACTGACCTGTAGAACCACTGACCTGTAGAACCACTGACCTATAGAACCACTGACCTGTAGAACCACTGACCTGTAGAACCACTGACCTATAGAACCACTGACCTATAGAACCACTGACCTGTAGAACCACTGACCTGTAGAACCACTGACCTATAGAACCACTGACCTATAGAACCACTGACCTGTAGAACCACTGACCTGTAGAACCACTGACCTGTAGAACCACTGACCTATAGAACCACTGACCTGTAGAACCACTGACCTATAGAACCACTGACCTATAGAACCACTGACCTGTAGAACCACTGACCTGTAGAACCACTGACCCATAGAACCACTGACCTGTAGAACCACTGACCTATAGAACCACCGACCTGTAGAACCACTGACCTATAGAACCACCGGCCTATAGAACCACTGACCTGTAGAACCACTGACCTGTAGAACCACTGACCTATAGAACCACTGACCTGTAGAACCACTGACCTGTAGAACCACTGACCTATAGAACCACTGACCTATAGAACCACTGACCTGTAGAACCACTGACCTGTAGAACCACTGACCTATAGAACCACTGACCTATAGAACCACTGACCTATATAACCACTGACCTATAGAACCACTGACCTGTAGAACCACTGACCTATAGAACCACTGACCTATAGAACCACTGACCTATAGAACCACTGACCTATAGAACCACTTACATATAGAACCACTGACCTATAGAACCACTGACCTGTAGAACCACTGACCTATAGAACCACTGACCTGTAGAACCACTGACCTATAGAACCACTGACCTGTAGAACCACTAACATATAGAACCACTGACCTGTAGAACCACTGACCTATAGAACCACTGACCTAAAGAACCACTAACCTGTAGAACCACTGACCTGTAGAACCACTGACCTGTAGAACCACTGACCTAAAGAACCACTGACCTGTAGAACCACTGACCTGTAGAACCACTGACCTATAGAACCACTGACCTATAGAACCACTGACCTGTAGAACCACTGACCTGTAGAACCACTGACCTGTAGAACCACTGACCTATAGAACCACTGACCTGTAGAACCACTGACCTGTAGAACCACTGACCTGTAGAACCACTGACCTATAGAACCACTGACCTGTAGAACCACTGACCTATAGAACCACTGACCTATAGAACCACTGACCTGTAGAACCACTGACCTATAGAACCACTGACCTGTAGAACCACTGACCTATAGAACCACTGACCTGTAGAACCACTGACCTATAGAACCACTGACCTGTAGAACCACTAACATATAGAACCACTGACCTGTAGAACCACTGACCTATAGAACCACTGACCTAAAGAACCACTAACCTGTAGAACCACTGACCTGTAGAACCACTGACCTGTAGAACCACTGACCTATAGAACCACTGACCTGTAGAACCACTGACCTGTAGAACCACTGACCTGTAGAACCACTGACCTATAGAACCACTGACCTGTAGAACCACTGACCTGTAGAACCACTGACCTATAGAACCACTGACCTGTAGAACCACTGACCTATAGAACCACTGACCTATAGAACCACTGACCTATAGAACCACTAACATATAGAACCACTGACCTATAGAACCACTGACCTGTAGAACCACTGACCTGTAGAACCACTGACCTGTAGAACCACTGACCTGTAGAACCACTGACCTATAGAACCACTGACCTAAAGAACCACTAACCTGTAGAACCACTGACCTATAGAACCACTGACCTGTAGAACCACTGACCTATAGAACCACTGACCTATAGAACCACTGACCTATAGAACCACTAACATATAGAACCACTGACCTATAGAACCACTGACCTATAGAACCACTGACCTGTAGAACCACTGACCTGTAGAACCACTGACCTATAGAAACACTGACCTATAGAACCACTAACATATAGATCCACTGACCTATAGAACCACTGACCTAAAGAACCACTGACCTATAGAACCACTGACCTAAAGAACCACTGACCTAAAGAACCACTGACCTAAAGAACCACTGACCTATAGAACCACTGACCTATAGAACCACTGACCTATAGAACCACTAACCTATAGAACCACTGACCTATAGAACCACTGACCTATAGAACCACTGACCTATAGAACCACTGACCTATAGAACCACTGACCTGTAGAACCACTGACCTATAGAACCACTGACCTATAGAACCACTGACCTATAGAACCACTAACATATAGAACCACTGACCTATAGAACCACTGACCTGTAGAACCACTGACCTATAGAACCACTGACCTGTAGAACCACTGACCTATAGAACCACTGACCTGTAGAACCACTAACATATAGAACCACTGACCTGTAGAACCACTGACCTATAGAACCACTGACCTAAAGAACCACTAACCTGTAGAACCACTGACCTGTAGAACCACTGACCTGTAGAACCACTGACCTATAGAACCACTGACCTGTAGAACCACTGACCTGTAGAACCACTGACCTGTAGAACCACTGACCTGTAGAACCACTGACCTATAGAACCACTGACCTGTAGAACCACTGACCTGTAGAACCACTGACCTATAGAACCACTGACCTGTAGAACCACTGACCTATAGAACCACTGACCTATAGAACCACTGACCTATAGAACCACTAACATATAGAACCACTGACCTATAGAACCACTGACCTGTAGAACCACTGACCTGTAGAACCACTGACCTGTAGAACCACTGACCTATAGAACCACTGACCTAAAGAACCACTAACCTGTAGAACCACTGACCTATAGAACCACTGACCTATAGAACCACTGACCTGTAGAACCACTGACCTATAGAACCACTGACCTATAGAACCACTGACCTATAGAACCACTAACATATAGAACCACTGACCTATAGAACCACTGACCTATAGAACCACTGACCTATAGAACCACTGACCTGTAGAACCACTGACCTGTAGAACCACTGACCTATAGAACCACTGACCTATAGAACCACTAACATATAGATCCACTGACCTATAGAACCACTGACCTAAAGAACCACTGACCTATAGAACCACTGACCTAAAGAACCACTGACCTAAAGAACCACTGACCTAAAGAACCACTGACCTATAGAACCACTGACCTATAGAACCACTGACCTATAGAACCACTAACCTATAGAACCACTGACCTATAGAACCACTGACCTATAGAACCACTGACCTATAGAACCACTGACCTATAGAACCACTGACCTGTAGAACCACTGACCTATAGAACCACTGACCTATAGAACCACTGACCTATAGAACCACTGACCTATAGAACCACTAACATATAGAACCACTGACCTATAGAACCACTGACCTGTAGAACCACTGACCTATAGAACCACTGACCTGTAGAACCACTGACCTATAGAACCACTGACCTGTAGAACCACTAACATATAGAACCACTGACCTGTAGAACCACTGACCTATAGAACCACTGACCTAAAGAACCACTAACCTGTAGAACCACTGACCTGTAGAACCACTGACCTGTAGAACCACTGACCTATAGAACCACTGACCTGTAGAACCACTGACCTGTAGAACCACTGACCTATAGAACCACTGACCTATAGAACCACTGACCTGTAGAACCACTGACCTGTAGAACCACTGACCTATAGAACCACTGACCTATAGAACCACTGACCTGTAGAACCACTGACCTGTAGAACCACTGACCTGTAGAACCACTGACCTATAGAACCACTGACCTGTAGAACCACTGACCTATAGAACCACTGACCTATAGAACCACTGACCTGTAGAACCACTGACCTATAGAACCACTGACCTGTAGAACCACTGACCTATAGAACCACTGACCTGTAGAACCACTGACCTATAGAACCACTGACCTGTAGAACCACTAACATATAGAACCACTGACCTGTAGAACCACTGACCTATAGAACCACTGACCCTAAAGAACCACTAACCTGTAGAACCACTGACCTGTAGAACCACTGACCTGTAGAACCACTGACCTATAGAACCACTGACCTGTAGAACCACTGACCTGTAGAACCACTGACCTGTAGAACCACTGACCTATAGAACCACTGACCTGTAGAACCACTGACCTATAGAACCACTGACCTATAGAACCACTGACCTATAGAACCACTGACCTATAGAACCACTAACATATAGAACCACTGACCTGTAGAACCACTGACCTGTAGAACCACTGACCTGTAGAACCACTGACCTATAGAACCACTGACCTAAAGAACCACTAACCTGTAGAACCACTGACCTATAGAACCACTGACCTATAGAACCACTGACCTGTAGAACCACTGACCTATAGAACCACTGACCTATAGAACCACTGACCTATAGAACCACTAACATATAGAACCACTGACCTATAGAACCACTGACCTATAGAACCACTGACCTATAGAACCACTGACCTGTAGAACCACTGACCTGTAGAACCACTGACCTATAGAAACACTGACCTATAGAACCACTAACATATAGATCCACTGACCTATAGAACCACTGACCTAAAGAACCACTGACCTATAGAACCACTGACCTAAAGAACCACTGACCTAAAGAACCACTGACCTAAAGAACCACTGACCTATAGAACCACTGACCTATAGAACCACTGACCTATAGAACCACTAACCTATAGAACCACTGACCTATAGAACCACTGACCTATAGAACCACTGACCTGTAGAACCACTGACCTATAGAACCACTGACCTATAGAATCACTAACATATAGAACCACTGACCTGTAGAACCACTGACCTGTAGAACCACTGACCTATAGAACCACTGACCTGTAGAACCACTGACCTATAGAACCACTGACCTGTAGAACCACTAACATATAGAACCACTGACCTGTAGAACCACTGACCTATAGAACCACTGACCTAAAGAACCACTAACCTGTAGAACCACTGACCTGTAGAACCACTGACCTGTAGAACCACTGACCTATAGAACCACTGACCTGTAGAACCACTGACCTGTAGAACCACTGACCTATAGAACCACTGACCAATAGAACCACTGACCTGTAGAACCACTGACCTGTAGAACCACTGACCTATAGAACCACTGACCTATAGAACCACTGACCTGTAGAACCACTGACCTGTAGAACCACTGACCTGTAGAACCACTGACCTATAGAACCACTGACCTGTAGAACCACTGACCTATAGAACCACTGACCTATAGAACCACTGACCTGTAGAACCACTGACCTATAGAACCACTGACCTGTAGAACCACTGACCTATAGAACCACTGACCTGTAGAACCACTGACCTATAGAACCACTGACCTGTAGAACCACTAACATATAGAACCACTGACCTGTAGAACCACTGACCTATAGAACCACTGACCTAAAGAACCACTAACCTGTAGAACCACTGACCTGTAGAACCACTGACCTGTAGAACCACTGACCTATAGAACCACTGACCTGTAGAACCACTGACCTGTAGAACCACTGACCTGTAGAACCACTGACCTATAGAACCACTGACCTGTAGAACCACTGACCTGTAGAACCACTGACCTATAGAACCACTGACCTGTAGAACCACTGACCTATAGAACCACTGACCTATAGAACCACTGACCTATAGAACCACTAACATATAGAACCACTGACCTATAGAACCACTGACCTGTAGAACCACTGACCTGTAGAACCACTGACCTATAGAACCACTGACCTAAAGAACCACTAACCTGTAGAACCACTGACCTATAGAACCACTGACCTATAGAACCACTGACCTGTAGAACCACTGACCTATAGAACCACTGACCTATAGAACCACTGACCTATAGAACCACTAACATATAGAACCACTGACCTATAGAACCACTGACCTATAGAACCACTGACCTGTAGAACCACTGACCTGTAGAACCACTGACCTATAGAAACACTGACCTATAGAACCACTAACATATAGATCCACTGACCTATAGAACCACTGACCTAAAGAACCACTGACCCTATAGAACCACTGACCTAAAGAACCACTGACCTAAAGAACCACTGACCTAAAGAACCACTGACCTATAGAACCACTGACCTATAGAACCACTGACCTATAGAACCACTAACCTATAGAACCACTGACCTATAGAACCACTGACCTATAGAACCACTGACCTATAGAACCACTGACCTATAGAACCACTGACCTGTAGAACCACTGACCTATAGAACCACTGACCTATAGAACCACTGACCTATAGAACCACTGACCTATAGAACCACTGACATATAGAACCACTGACCTATAGAACCACTGACCTGTAGAACCACTGACCTATAGAACCACTGACCTGTAGAACCACTGACCTATAGAACCACTGACCTGTAGAACCACTAACATATAGAACCACTGACCTGTAGAACCACTGACCTATAGAACCACTGACCTAAAGAACCACTAACCTGTAGAACCACTGACCTGTAGAACCACTGACCTGTAGAACCACTGACCTATAGAACCACTGACCTGTAGAACCACTGACCTGTAGAACCACTGACCTGTAGAACCACTGACCTGTAGAACCACTGACCTATAGAACCACTGACCTGTAGAACCACTGACCTGTAGAACCACTGACCTATAGAACCACTGACCTGTAGAACCACTGACCTATAGAACCACTGACCTATAGAACCACTGACCTATAGAACCACTAACATATAGAACCACTGACCTATAGAACCACTGACCTGTAGAACCACTGACCTGTAGAACCACTGACCTGTAGAACCACTGACCTATAGAACCACTGACCTAAAGAACCACTAACCTGTAGAACCACTGACCTATAGAACCACTGACCTATAGAACCACTGACCTGTAGAACCACTGACCTATAGAACCACTGACCTATAGAACCACTGACCTATAGAACCACTAACATATAGAACCACTGACCTATAGAACCACTGACCTATAGAACCACTGACCTATAGAACCACTGACCTGTAGAACCACTGACCTGTAGAACCACTGACCTATAGAAACACTGACCTATAGAACCACTAACATATAGATCCACTGACCTATAGAACCACTGACCTAAAGAACCACTGACCTATAGAACCACTGACCTAAAGAACCACTGACCTAAAGAACCACTGACCTAAAGAACCACTGACCTATAGAACCACTGACCTATAGAACCACTGACCTATAGAACCACTAACCTATAGAACCACTGACCTATAGAACCACTGACCTATAGAACCACTGACCTATAGAACCACTGACCTATAGAACCACTGACCTGTAGAACCACTGACCTATAGAACCACTGACCTATAGAACCACTGACCTATAGAACCACTGACCTATAGAACCACTAACATATAGAACCACTGACCTATAGAACCACTGACCTGTAGAACCACTGACCTATAGAACCACTGACCTGTAGAACCACTGACCTATAGAACCACTGACCTGTAGAACCACTAACATATAGAACCACTGACCTGTAGAACCACTGACCTATAGAACCACTGACCTAAAGAACCACTAACCTGTAGAACCACTGACCTGTAGAACCACTGACCTGTAGAACCACTGACCTGTAGAACCACTGACCTATAGAACCACTGACCTGTAGAACCACTGACCTGTAGAACCACTGACCTATAGAACCACTGACCTATAGAACCACTGACCTGTAGAACCACTGACCTGTAGAACCACTGACCTATAGAACCACTGACCTATAGAACCACTGACCTGTAGAACCACTGACCTGTAGAACCACTGACCTGTAGAACCACTGACCTATAGAACCACTGACCTGTAGAACCACTGACCTATAGAACCACTGACCTATAGAACCACTGACCTGTAGAACCACTGACCTATAGAACCACTGACCTGTAGAACCACTGACCTATAGAACCACTGACCTGTAGAACCACTGACCTGTAGAACCACTGACCTGTAGAACCACTGACCTATAGAACCACTGACCTGTAGAACCACTGACCTATAGAACCACTGACCTATAGAACCACTGACCTATAGAACCACTAACATATAGAACCACTGACCTGTAGAACCACTGACCTGTAGAACCACTGACCTGTAGAACCACTGACCTATAGAACCACTGACCTAAAGAACCACTAACCTGTAGAACCACTGACCTATAGAACCACTGACCTATAGAACCACTGACCTGTAGAACCACTGACCTATAGAACCACTGACCTATAGAACCACTGACCCATAGAACCACTAACATATAGAACCACTGACCTATAGAACCACTGACCTATAGAACCACTGACCTATAGAACCACTGACCTGTAGAACCACTGACCTGTAGAACCACTGACCTATAGAAACACTGACCTATAGAACCACTAACATATAGATCCACTGACCTATAGAACCACTGACCTAAAGAACCACTGACCTATAGAACCACTGACCTAAAGAACCACTGACCTAAAGAACCACTGACCTAAAGAACCACTGACCTATAGAACCACTGACCTATAGAACCACTGACCTATAGAACCACTAACCTATAGAACCACTGACCTATAGAACCACTGACCTATAGAACCACTGACCTGTAGAACCACTGACCTATAGAACCACTGACCTATAGAATCACTAACATATAGAACCACTGACCTGTAGAACCACTGACCTGTAGAACCACTGACCTATAGAACCACTGACCTGTAGAACCACTGACCTATAGAACCACTGACCTGTAGAACCACTGACCTGTAGAACCACTGACCTATAGAACCACTAACCTATAGAACCACTGACCTGTAGAACCACTGACCTATAGAACCACTGACCTATAGAACCACTGACCTATAGAACCACTGACCTATAGAACCACTAACATATAGAACCACTGACCTATAGAACCACTGACCTATAGAACCACTGACCTGTAGAACCACTGACCTGTAGAACCACTGACCTATAGAACCACTGACCTAAAGAACCACTAACCTGTAGAACCACTGACCTATAGAACCACTGACCCTATAGAACCACTGACCTGTAGAACCACTGACCTATAGAACCACTGACCTATAGAACCACTGACCTATAGAACCACTAACATATAGAACCACTGACCTATAGAACCACTGACCTATAGAACCACTGACCTATAGAACCACTGACCTGTAGAACCACTGACCTGTAGAACCACTGACCTGTAGAACCACTGACCTATAGAAACACTGACCTATAGAACCACTAACATATAGATCCACTGACCTATAGAACCACTGACCTAAAGAACCACTGACCTATAGAACCACTGACCTAAAGAACCACTGACCTAAAGAACCACTGACCTAAAGAACCACTGACCTATAGAACCACTGACCTATAGAACCACTGACCTGTAGAACCACTGACCTATATAACCACTGACCTGTAGAACCACTGACCTATAGAACCACTAACCTATAGAACCACTGACCTATAGAACCACTGACCTATAGAACCACTGACCTGTAGAACCACTGACCTGTAGAACCACTGACCTATAGAACCACTGACCTATAGAACCACTGACCTGTAGAACCACTGACCTATAGAACCACTGACCTATAGAATCACTAACATATAGAACCACTGACCTGTAGAACCACTGACCTGTAGAACCACTGACCTATAG